>NW_023405362.1:0-208131 GCF_013141755.1 Anopheles stephensi | reverse complement strand
CACCTCCTATAACTTTGTATTGACGACCTATGGGACCTTCATATCGTACTCAGTTGGTACCCTTATTCATCGAGGGTATCGCTGTGATACCCCCAACAGACCTTTGGACACCGTCTTACTACTCCTTACAGCAGTCATCAAAGAACCATGTGGTAGGAACAGCCGAATATGGAACCCTTTTCGTTCTTTGGACACCTCGTATAACTTGTATGGCGACTATGGGGACCTTCATTTCGTACTCAGTTGGTACCCTTATTCATCGAGGGTATCGCTGTGATACCCCCAGCAGACCTTTGGACACCGTCTTACTACTCCTTAGAGCAGTCATCAGAGAACCATATAGTAGAAACAGCCGAATATGGAACCCTTTTCGTTCTTTGGACACCTCCTATAACTTGTATGGCGACTATTGGACCTTCATTTCGTACTCAGTTGGTACCCCTATTCGTCGAGGGTATCGCTGTGATACCCCCAACAGACCTTTGGACACCGTCTTACTACTCCTTAGAGCAGTCATCAGAGAACCATATAGTAGAAACAGCCGAATATGGAACCCTTTTCGTTCTTTGGACACCTCCTATAACTTGTATGGCGACTATGGCGACCTTCATATCGTACTCAGTTGGTACCCTTATTCATCGAGGGTATCGCTTTGATACCCCCAATAGACCTTTGGACACCGTCTTACTACTCCTTAGAGCAGTCATCAGAGAACCATATAGTAGAACTAGCCGAATATGGAACCCTTTTCGTTCTTTGGACACCTCCTATAACTTGTATGGCGACTATGGGGACCTTCATTTCGTACTCAGTTGGTACCCCTATTCATCGAGGGTATCGCTTTGATACCCCCAACAGACCTTTGGACACGGTCTTAATACTCCTTAGAGCAGTCATTAGAGAACCATATAGTAGGAACAGCCGAATATGGAACCCTTTTCGTTCTTTGGACACCTCCTATAACTTGTATGGCGACTATGGGGACCTTCATATCGTACTCAGTTGGTACTCCTTATTCATCGAGGGTATCGCTTTGATACCCCCAACAGACCTTTGGACACCGTCTTACTACTCCTTAGAGCAGTCACCACACAACAATATAGTAGAAACAGCCGAATATGGAACCCTTTTCGTTCTTTGGACACCTCCTATAACTTGTATGGTGACTATGAGGACCTTCATATCGTACTCAGTTGGTACCCCTATTCATCGAGGGTATCGCTGTGATACCTCCAACAGACCTTTGGACACCGTCTTACTACTCCTTAAAGCAGTCATCAGAGAACCATATGGTAGGAACAGCCGAATATGGAACCCTTTTCGTTCTTTGGACACCTCCTATAACTTGTATGGCGACTATGGGGACCCTCATTTCGTACTCAGTTGGTACCCTTATTCATCGAGGGTATCGCTTTGATACCCCCAACAGACCTTTGGACACAGTCTTACTTCTCTTTAGAGCAGTCACCACAGAACCATATAGTAGGAACAGCCGAATATGGAACCCTTTTCGTACTTTGGACTCCTCCTATAACTTGTACGGCGACTATGGGGACCTTCATATCGTACTCAGTTGGTACCCTTATTCATCGAGGGTATCGCTGTGATACCCCCAACAGACCTTTGGACACCGTCTTACTACTCCTTAAAGCAGTCATCAGAGAACCATATGGTAGGAACAGCCGAATATGGAACCCTTTTCGTTCTTTGGACACCTCCTATAACTTGTATGGCGACTATGGGGACCCTCATTTCGTACTCAGTTGGTACCCTTATTCATCGAGGGTATCGCTTTGATACCCCCAACAGACCTTTGGACACAGTCTTACTTCTCTTTAGAGCAGTCACCACAGAACCATATAGTAGGAACAGCCGAATATGGAACCCTTTTCGTACTTTGGACTCCTCCTATAACTTGTACGGCGACTATGGGGACCTTCATATCGTACTCAGTTGGTACCCTTATTCATCGAGGGTATCGCTTTGATACCCCCAAAAGACCTTTGGACACCGTCTTACTACTCCTTTAAGCAGTCATCAGAGAACCATATAGTAGAAACAGCCGAATATGGAACCCTTTTCGTACTTTGGACACCTCCTATAACTTGTATGGCGACTATGGGGACCTTCATTTCGTACTCAGTTGGTACCCCTATTCATCGAGGGTATCGTTTTGATACCCGCAACAGACCTTTGGACACAGTCTTACTTCTCCTTAGAGCATTCACCACAGAACCATATAGTAGGAACAGCCGAATATGGAACCCTTTTCGTACTTTGGACACCTCCTATAACTTGTATGACGACTATGGGGACCTTCATATCGTACTCAGTTGGTACCCTTATTCATCGAGGGTATCGCTGTGATACCCCCAACAGACCTTTGGACACCGTCTTAATACTCCTTAGAGCAGTCATCAGAGAACCATATAGTAGGAACAGCCGAATATGGAACCCTTTTCGTTCTTTGGACACCTCCTATAACTTGTATGGCGACTATGGGGACCTTCATTTCGTACTCAGTTGGTACCCCTATTCATCGAGGGTATCGCTGTGATACCCCCAACAGACCTTTTGACACAGTCTTACTTCTCCTTAGAGCAGTCACCACAGAACCATATAGTAGAAACAGCCGAATATGGAACCCTTTTCGTTCTTTGGACACCTCCTATAACTTGTATGGCGACTATGGGGACCTTCATTTCGTACTCAGTTGGTACCCCTATTCATCGAGGGTATCGCTGTGATACCCCCAGCAGACCTTTGGACACCGTCTTACTACTCCTTTAAGCAGTCATCAGAGAACCATATAGTAGAAACAGCCGAATATGGAACCCTTTTCGTACTTTGGACACCTCCTATAACTTGTATGGCGACTATGGGGACCTTCATGTCGTACTCAGTTGGTACCCCTATTCATCGAGGGTATCGCTTTGATACCCCCAACAGACCTTTGGACACAGCCTTACTACTCCTTAAAGCAGTCACCAGAGAATCATATAGTAGGAACAGCCGAATATGAAACCCTTTTCGTTTTTTGGACACCTCCTATAACTTGTATGGCGACTATGGGGACCTTCATATCGTACTCAGTTGGTACCCTTATTCATCGAGGGTATCGCTTTGATACCCCCAACAGACCTTTGGACACCGTCTTACTACTCCTTAGAGCAGTCATCAGAGAACCATATAGTAGGAACAGCCGAATATGGAACCCTTTTCGTTCTTTGGACACCTGCTATAACTTGTATGGCGACTATGGGGACCTTCATTTCGTACTCAGTTGGTACCCCTATTCATCCAGGGTATCGCTGTGATACCCCCAACAGACCTTTGGACACCGTCTTACTACTCCTTAGAGCAGTCATCAGAGAACCATATAGTAGGAACAGCCGAATATGGAACCCTTTTCGTTCTTTGGACACCTGCTATAACTTGTATGGCGACTATGGGGACCTTCATTTCGTACTCAGTTGGTACCCCTATTCATCCAGGGTATCGCTGTGATACCCCCAACAGACCTTTGGACACCGTCTTACTACTCCTTAGAGCAGTCATCAGAGAACCATATGGTAGGAACAGCCGAATATGGAACCCTTTTCGTTCTTTGGACACCTCCTATAACTTGTATGGCGACTATTGGACCTTCATTTTGTACTCAGTTGGTACCCTTATTCATCGAGGGTATCGCTTTGATACCCCCAACAGACCTTTGGACACCGTCTTACTACTCCTTAGAGCAGTCATCAGAGAACCATATGGTAGGAACAGCCGAATATGGAATCCTTTTCGTTCTTTGGACACCTCCTATAACTTGTATGGCGACTATGGGGACCTTCATATCGTACTCAGTTGGTACTCTTATTCATCGAGGGTATCGCTTTGATACCCCCAACAGACCTTTGGACACCGTCTTTCTACTCCTTAGAGCAGTCATCAGAGAACCATATAGTAGGAACAGCCGAATATGTAACCCTTTTCGTACTTTGGACACCTCCTATAACTTGTATGGCGACTATGGGGACCATCATTTCGTACTCAGTTGGTACCCATATTCATCGAGGGTATCGCTTTGATACCCCCAACAGACCTTTGGACACCGTCTTACTACTCCTTAGAGCAGTCATCAGAGAACCATATAGTAGGAACAGCCGAATATGGAACCCTTTTCGTACTTTGGACACCTCCTATAACTTGTATGGCGACTATGGGGACCTTCATGTCGTACTCAGTTGGTACCTATTCATCGAGGGTATCGCTTTGATACCCCCAACAGACCTTTGGACACCGTCTTACTACTCCTTAGAGCAGTCATCAGAGAACCATATAGTAGGGACAGCCGAATATGGAACCCTTTTCGTTCTTTGGACACCTCCTATAACTTGTATGGCGACTATGGGGACCTTCATTTCGTACTCAGTTGGTACCCCTATTCATTGAGGGTATCGCTTTGATACCCCCAACAGACCTTTGGACACCGTCTTTCTACTCCTTAGAGCAGTCATCAGAGAACCATATAGTAGGAACAGCCGAATATGGAACCCTTTTCGTTCTTTGGACACCTTCTGTAACTTGTATGGCGACTATGGGGACATTCATTTCGTACTCAGTTGGTACCCCTATTCATCGAGGGTATCGCTTTGATACCCCCAACAGACCTTTGGACACCGTCTTACTACTCCTTAGAGCAGCCATCAGAGAACCATATAGTAGGGACAGCCGAATATGGAACCCTTTTCGTTCTTAGGACACCTCCTATAACTTGTATGGCGACTATGGGGACCTTCATGTCGTACTCAGTTGGTACCCTTATTCATCGAGGGTATCGCTTTGATACCCCTAACAGACCTTTGGACACCGTCTTACTACTCCTTAAAGCAGTCATCAGAGAACCATATGGTAGGAACAGCCGAATATGGAACCCTTTTCTTTCTTTGGACACCTCCTATAACTTGTATGACGACTATGGGACCTTCATTTCGTACTCAGTTGGTACCCTTATTCATCGAGGGTATCGCTTTGATACCCCCAACAGACTTTTAGACACCGTCTTACTTCTCCTTAGAGCAGTCATCAGAGAACCATATAGTAGGAACAGCCGAATATGGAACCCTTTTCGTACTTTGGACACCTCCTATAACTTGTATGGCGACTATGGGGACCTTCATGTCGTACTCAGTTGGTACCTATTCATCGAGGGTATCGCTTTGATACCCCCAACAGACCTTTGGACACCGTCTTACTACTCCTTAGAGCAGCCATCAGAGAACCATATAGTAGGGACAGCCGAATATGGAACCCTTTTCGTTCTTAGGACACCTCCTATAACTTGTATGGCGACTATGGGGACCTTCATATCGTACTCAGTTGGTACCCTTATTCATCGAGGGTATCGCTTTGATACCCCCAACAGACCTTTGGATACCGTCTTACTTCTCCTTAGAGCAGTCATCAGAGAACCGTATAGTAGAAACAGCCGAATATGGAACCCTTTTCGTTCTTTGGACACCTCCTATAACTTGTATGGCGACTATGGGGACCTTCATTTCGTACTCAGTTGGTACCCTTATTTATCGAGGGTATCGCTTTGATACCCCCAACAGACCTTTGGACACCGTCTTACTACTCCTTAGAGTAGCCATCAGAGAACCATATAGTAGGGACAGCCGAATATGGAACCCTTTTCGTACTTTGGACACCTCCTATAGCTTGTATGGCGACTATGGGGACCTTCATATCGTACTCAGTTGGTACCCCTATTCATCAAGGGTATCGCTTTGATACCCCCAACAGACCTTTGGACACCGTCTTACTTCTCCTTAGAGCAGTCATCAGAGAACCATATAGTAGGAACAGCCGAATATGGAACCCTTTTCGTACTTTGGACACCTCCTATAACTTGTATGGCGACTATGGGGACCTTCATTTCGTACTCAGTTGGTACCCTTATTTATCGAGGGTATCGCTTTGATACCCCCAACAGACCTTTGGACACCGTCTTACTACTCCTTAGAGCAGCCATCAGAGAACCATATAGTAGGGACAGCCGAATATGGAACCCTTTTCGTTCTTAGGACACCTCCTATAACTTGTATGGCGACTATGGGGACCTTCATATCGTACTCAGTTGGTACCCTTATTCATCGAGGGTATCGCTTTGATACCCCCAACAGACCTTTGGATACCGTCTTACTTCTCCTTAGAGCAGTCATCAGAGAACCGTATAGTAGAAACAGCCGAATATGGAACCCTTTTCGTTCTTTGGACACCTCCTATAACTTGTATGGCGACTATGGGGACCTTCATTTCGTACTCAGTTGGTACCCTTATTTATCGAGGGTATCGCTTTGATACCCCCAACAGACCTTTGGACACCGTCTTACTACTCCTTAGAGCAGCCATCAGAGAACCATATAGTAGGAACAGCCGAATATGGAACCCTTTTCGTTCTTTGGACACCTCCTATAACTTGTATGGCGACTATGGGACCTTCATTTCGTACTCAGTTGGTACCCCTATTCATCGAGGGTATCGCTTTGATACCCCCAACAGACCTTTGGACACCGTCTTACTACTCCTTAGAGCAGTCATCAGAGAACCATATCGTAGGAACAGCCGAATGTGGAACCCTTTTCGTTCTTTGGACACCTCCTATAACTTGTATGGCGACTATGGGGACCTTCATTTCGTACTCAGTTGGTACCCTTATTTATCGAGGGTATCGCTTTGATACCCCCAACAGTCTTTTGGACACCGTCTAACTTCTCCTTAGAGCAGTCATCAGAGAACCATATAGTAGGAACAGCCGAATATGGAACCCTTTTCGTTCTTTGGACACCTCCTATAACTTGTATGACGAATATGGGAACCTTCATTTCGTACTCAGTTGGTACCCTTATTCATCGAGGGTATCGCTTTGATACCCCCAACAGACCTTTGGACACCGTCTTACTACTCCTTAGAGCAGTCATCAGAGATTCATGTAGTAGGAACAGCCGAATATGGAACCCTTTTCGTTCTTTGGACACCTCCTATAACTTGTATGGCGACTATGGGGACCTTCATGTCGTACTCAGTTGGTACCCTTATTTATCGAGGGTATCGCTTTGATACCCCCAACAGACCTTTGGACACCGTCTTACTACTCCTTGGAGCAGTCATCAGAGAACCATATCGTAGGAACAGCCGAATGTGGAACCCTTTTCGTTCTTTGGACACCTCCTATAACTTGTATGGCGACTATGGATACTTTCATTTCGTACTCAGTTGGTACCCTTATTCATCGAGGGTATCGCTGTGATACCCCCAACAGACTTTTGGACACCGTCTTACTTCTCCTTAGAGCAGTCATCAGAGAACCATATAGTAGGAACAGCCGAATATGGAACCCTTTTCGTACTTTGGACACCTCCTATAACTTGTATGGCGACTATGGGGACCTTCATTTCGTACTCAGTTGGTACCCTTATTTATCGAGGGTATCGCTTTGATACCCCCAACAGACCTTTGGACACCGTCTTACTACTCCTTAGAGCAGTCATCAGAGAACCATATGGTAGGAACAGCCGAATATGGAACCCTTTTCGTACTTTGGACACCTCCTATAACTTGTATGGCGACTATGGGGACATTCATTTCGTACTCAGTTGGTACCCCTATTCATCGAGGGTATCGCTTTGATACCCCCAACAGACCTTTGGACACCGTCTTACTACTCCTTAGAGCAGCCATCAGAGAACCATATAGTAGGGACAGCCGAATATGGAACCCTTTTCGTTCTTTGGACACCTCCTATAACTTGTATGGCGACTATGGGGACCTTCATTTCGTACTCAGTTGGTACCCCTATTCATTGAGGGTATCGCTTTTATACCCCCAACAGACCTTTGGACACCGTCTTTCTACTCCTTAGAGCAGTCATCAGAGAACCATACGTTAGGAACAGCCGAATATGGAACCCTTTTCGTTCTTAGGACACCTCCTATAACTTGTATGGCGACTATGGGGACCTTCATATCGTACTCAGTTGGTACCCCTATTCATCGAGGGTATCGCTTTGATACCCCCAACAGACCTTTGGACACCGTCTTACTTCTCCTTAGAGCAGTCATCAGAGAACCATATAGTAGGAACAGCCGAATATGGAACCCTTTTCGTACTTTGGACACCTCCTTTAACTTGTATGGCGACTATGGGGACCTTCATTTCGTACTCAGTTGGTACCCTTATTTATCGAGGGTATCGCTTTGATACCCCCAACAGACCTTTGGACACCGTCTTACTACTCCTTAGAGCAGCCATCAGAGAACCATATAGTAGGAACAGCCGAATATGGAACCCTTTTCGTTCTTTGGACACCTCCTATAACTTGTATGGCGACTATGGGGACCTTCATTTCGTACTCAGTTGGTACCCTTATTCATCGAGGGTACCGCTGTGATACCCCCAACAGACCTTTGGACACCGTCTTACTACTCCTTAGAGCAGTCATCAGAGAACCATTTAGTAGCGACAGCCGAATATGGAACCCTTTTCGTTCTTTGGACACCTCCTATAACTTGTATGACGACTATGGGGACCTTCATATCGTACTCAGTTGGTACCCCTATTCATCGAGGGTATCGCTTTGATACCCCCAACAGACCTTTGGACACCGTCTTACTACTCCTTAAAGCAGTCATCAGAGAACCATATAGTAGAAACAGCCGAATATGGAACACTTTTCGTACTTTGGACACCTCCTATAACTTGTATGGCGACTATGGGGACCTTCATTTCGTACTCAGTTGGTACCCCTATTCATCAAGGGTATCGCTTTGATACCCCCAACAGACCTTTGGACACCGTCTTACTACTCCTTAGAGCAGCCATCAGAGAACCATATAGTAGGGACAGCCGAATATGGAACCCTTTTCGTTCTTAGGACACCTCCTATAACTTGTATGGCGACTATGGGGACCTTCATATCGTACTCAGTTGGTACCCTTATTCATCGAGGGTATCGCTTTGATACCCCCAACAGACCTTTGGATACCGTCTTACTTCTCCTTAGAGCAGTCATCAGAGAACCGTTTAGTAGAAACAGCCGAATATGGAACCCTTTTCGTACTTTGGACACTTCCTATAACTTGTATGGCGACTATGGGGACCTTCATTTCGTACTCAGTTGGTACCCTTATTTATCGAGGGTATCGCTTTGATACCCCCAACAGACCTTTGGACACCGTCTTACTGCTCCTTAGAGCAGTCATCAGAGAATCATATGGTAGGAACAGCCGAATATGGAACCCTTTTCGTTCTTTGGACACCTCCCATAACTTGTATGGCGACTATGGGGACCTTCATTTCGTACTCAGTTGGTACCCTTATTCATCGAGGGTATCGCTTTGATACCCCTAACAGACCTGTGGACACCGTCTTACTACTCCTAAGAGCAGTCATCAGAGAACCGAATAGTAAAAGCAGCCGAATATGGAACCCTTTTCGTTCTTTGGACACCTCCTATAACTTGTATGGCGACTATGGGGACCTTCATTTCGTACTCAGCTGGTACCCTTATTCATCGAGGGTATCGCTTTGATACCCCCAACAGACCTTTGGACACCGTCTTACTACTCCTTAGAGCAGTCATCAGAGAACCATATGGTAGGAACAGCCGAATATGGAACCCTTTTCGTACTTTGGACACCTCCTATAACTTGTATGGCGTCTATGGGGACCTTCATTTCGTACTCAGTTGGTACCCTTATTTATCGAGGGTATCGCTTTGATACCCCCAACAGACCTTTGGACACCGTCTTACTACTCCTTAGAGCAGTCATCAGAGAACCATGTGGTAGGAACAGCCGAATATGGAACCCTTTTCGTACTTTGGACACTTCCTATAACTTGTATGGCGACTATGGGGACCTTCATTTCGTACTCAGTTGGTACCCCTATTCATTGAGGGTATCGCTTTGATACCCCCAACAGACCTTTGGACACCGTCTTACTACTCCTTAGAGCAGCCATCAGAGAACCATATAGTAGGGACAGCCGAATATGGAACCCTTTTCGTTCTTAGGACACCTCCTATAACTTGTATGGCGACTATGGGGACCTTCATATCGTACTCAGTTGGTACCCTTATTCATCGAGGGTATCGCTTTGATACCCCCAACAGACCTTTGGATACCGTCTTACTTCTCCTTAGAGCAGTCATCAGAGAACCGTATAGTAGAAACAGCCGAATATGGAACCCTTTTCGTTCTTTGGACACCTCCTATAACTTGTATGGCGACTATGGGGACCTTCATTTCGTACTCAGTTGGTACCCCTATTCATCGAGGGTATCGCTTTGATACCCCCAACAGACCTTTGGACACCGTCTTACTACTCCTTAGAGCAGTCATCAGAGAACCATATGGTAGGAACAGCCGAATATGGAACCCTTTTCGTACTTTGGACACCTCCTATAACTTGTATGGCGACTATGGGGACCTTCATTTCGTACTCAGTTGGTACCCATATTCATCGAGGGTATCGCTTTGATACCCCCAACAGACCTTTGGACACCGTCTTACTTCTCCTTAGAGCAGTCATCAGAGAACCGTATAGTAGAAACAGCCGAATATGGAACCCTTTTCGTTCTTTGGACACCTCCTATAACTTGTATGGCGACTATGGGGACCTTCATATCATACTCAGTTGGTACCCATATTCATCGAGGGTATCGCTTTGATACCCCCAACAGACCTTTGGACACCGTCTTACTACTCCTTAGAGCAGTCATCAGAGAACCATATGGTAGGAACAGCCGAATATGGAACCCTTTTCGTTCTTTGGACACCTCCTATAACTTGTATGGCGACTATGGGGACCTTCATTTCGTACTCAGTTGGTACCCATATTCATCGAGGGTATCGCTTTGATACCCCCAACAGACCTTTGGACACCGTCTTACTTCTCCTTAGAGCAGTCATCAGAGAACCATATAGTAAGAACAGCCGAATGTGGAACCCTTTTCGTACTTTGGACACCTCCTATAACTTGTATGACGACCATGGGGACCTTCACATCGTACTCAGTTGGTACCCTTATTCATCGAGGGTATCGCTTTGATACCCCCAACAGACCTTTGGACACCGTCTTACTACTCCTTAGAGCAGTCATCAGAGAACCATATGGTAGGAACAGCCGAATATGGAACCCTTTTCGTACTTTGGACACCTCCTATAACTTGTATGGCGACTATGGGGACCTTCATTTCGTACTCAGTTGGTACCCCTATTCATCGAGGGTATCGCTTTGATACCCCCAACAGACCTTTGGACACCGTCTTACTTCTCCTTAGAGCAGTCATCAGAGAACCATATAGTAGGAACAGCCGAATATGGAACCCTTTTCGTACTTTGGACACCTCCTATAACTTGTATGGCGACTATGGGGACCTTCATTTCGTACTCAGTTGGTACCCTTATTTATCGAGGGTATCGCTTTGATACCCCCAACAGTCCTTTGGACACTGTCTTACTACTCCTTAGAGCAGCCATCAGAGAACCATATAGTAGGGACAGCCGAATATGGAACCCTTTTCGTTCTTAGGACACCTCCTATAACTTGTATGGCGACTATGGGGACCTTCATATCGTACTCAGTTGGTACCCCTATTCATCGAGGGTATCGCTGTGATACCCCCAACAGACTTTTGGACACCGTCTTACTTCTCCTTAGAGCAGTCATCAGAGAACCATACGTTAGGAACAGCCGAATATGGAACCCTTTTCGTACTTTGGACACCTCCTATAACTTGTATGGCGACTATGGGGACCTTCATATCGTACTCAGTTGGTACCCCTATTCATCGAGGGTATCGCTTTGATACCCCCAACAGACCTTTGGATACCGTCTTACTTCTCCTTAGAGCAGTCATCAGAGAACCGTATAGTAGAAACAGCCGAATATGGAACCCTTTTCGTTCTTTGGACACCTCCTATAACTTGTATGGCGACTATGGGGACCTTCATTTCGTACTCAGTTGGTACCCTTATTTATCGAGGGTATCGCTTTGATACCCCCAACAGACCTTTGGACACCGTCTTACTACTCCTTAGAGCAGTCATCAGAGAACCATATGGTAGGAACAGCCGAATATGGAACCCTTTTCGTACTTTGGACACCTCCTATAACTTGAATGGCGACTATGGG
The DNA here is from genome assembly GCF_013141755.1 of Anopheles stephensi. Lineage (NCBI taxonomy): Eukaryota > Metazoa > Arthropoda > Insecta > Diptera > Culicidae > Anopheles > Anopheles stephensi. The sequence goes on along the minus strand of NW_023405362.1, from coordinate 195,945 downwards.
GACCTTCATTTCGTACTCAGTTGGTACCCTTATTTATCGAGGGTATCGCTTTGATACCCCCAACAGACCTTTGGACACCGTCTTACTACTCCTTAGAGCAGCCATCAGAGAACCATATAGTAGGAACAGCCGAATATGGAACCCTTTTCGTTCTTTGGACACCTCCTATAACTTGTATGGCGACTATGGGGACCTTCATTTCGTACTCAGTTGGTACCCCTATTCATTGAGGGCATCGCTTTGATACCCCCAACAGACCTTTGGACACCGTCTTACTACTCCTTAGAGCAGTCATCAGAAAACCATATGGTAGGAACAGCCGAATATGGAACCCTTTTCGTTCTTTGGACACCTCCTATAACTTGTATGGCGACTATGGGGACCTTCATTTCGTACTCAGTTGGTACCCCTATTCATTGAGGGTATCGCTTTGATACCCCCAACAGACCTTTGGACACCGTCTTTCTACTCCTTAGAGCAGTCATCAGAGAACCATACGTTAGGAACAGCCGAATATGGAACCCTTTTCGTTCTTAGGACACCTCCTATAACTTGTATGGCGACTATGGGGACCTTCATATCGTACTCAGTTGGTACCCCTATTCATTGAGGGTATCGCTTTGATACCCCCAACAGACCTTTGGACACCGTCTTTCTACTCCTTAGAGCAGTCATCAGAGAACCATATAGTAGGAACAGCCGAATATGGAACCCTTTTCGTACTTTGGACACCTCCTATAACTTGTATGGCGACTATGGGGACCTTCATTTCGTACTCAGTTGGTACCCTTATTTATCGAGGGTATCGCTTTGATACCCCCAACAGACCTTTGGACACCGTCTTACTACTCCTTAGAGCAGCCATCAGAGAACCATATAGTAGGAACAGCCGAATATGGAACCCTTTTCGTTCTTTGGACACCTCCTATAACTTGTATGGCGACTATGGGGACCTTCATTTCGTACTCAGTTGGTACCCCTATTCATTGAGGGTGTTCGATCCCGAACTAAAATAACAACAACAGTGGATCCAGAGCACACAGGCACCAATAAGAACAATAACGAATCCACGCCACACGTGCCGCCGTTTCCATACTCGGCTTCCAAGAAGTCGAACCGTGTGGAGCGCTTTTGTCAAAGCGTTCCAGAAAGTGTGAGCTGCCGTGCGACGAGAAAGTGCTCGTCGCAGAAATTTAGAACACTCGGCTTCTTTTCCGAAAGCTATAAAAGAGGTGCTGATCGCAAAGCGCGGTCATTCTCGATCACACCGCGGAGGGAAGCCAAGCCAATCCAATCGGCTCTTTTCAGAGCCACCTAATAATTGAAAGAGAATATTGGTTTCAACAAAAAAAAAAAAAAACACAACGTAGGCCGTCTTCGGACGTAACATTTGGTGCCGTGACCAGGATTGGCGGGCTTCAGCACTCCTGTGATCCGTGAGTAAAGTGCGTACGTATTTTTTCTCACGCGTTTCGTGTCGTCGCGCAAGTGCGTGCGTGTAACGATTAAGCGAGTTTGTGTCCTCGCGCGTGTACGGGTGTGATATACCACGAGTTCGTGTCCTCGTGTGTATATGTGCGACTCTCCGTGAGTGTGCTTCATCGTGCGTGTGTGTGTGACTTGTCACGAGTTCGTGTCCTCGTGCGAGTGCGTGCATTCTTTTATTCAGCGAGTTTGTGTCCTCGCTTGTGTGGCTAACCACGAGTTTTGTGTCCTCGTGTATGTGATTGTGTTACTCTCCGCGAGTTCGTGTCCTCGTGTGTGTGTGTGACTCTGCAGTTGTGTGTGATTCGCCGTGAGTTCGTGTCCTCGCGTGCGTGTGACTTTGCGCGAGTGTGTTTTCGCGCGCGTGTGTGGTTGCCGCGAGTTCGTGCCCTCGCGTGCCTGTGACTTTGCGTGTGAGTGTAGTTTTTAGTCCAAAATGACCAAGGCGGACAAGCTTAAGGCCAAGCAGGCCAAAAGGCGATCGCTGATTGAGTCTATGCGACGCTCACTGCAGTTCGCAGTGGATTACACCCCCGAGCTACAAGATCAAGTGCCTGATCGTCTTGCAAGATTGGTGAAGTGTTGGGAATGTTTCCAATCGATCCATGAAGAGTGTGAAGAGCTAGATGAATCGGAAAACGCTACCAGAAGCAACGATGATATCCTAGCGCAAACGGAAGATCTATTTTTCGAAACCAAGGCTGCGTTATCAAAGCTAGTGAAAAAGGAGAAAGAAGAGCAACCACGCTCAAAGCTCGTAAGCGTGAAACTACCCACTATATCGTTGCCGGTTTTTAGTGGCGAGGTAACGCAATGGTTGTTATTTCATGACACTTTTGTTTCTCTTGTGCACAACTGTGACGATATCGCACCTATACAAAAGTTTCATTACCTGCGCGCGTCATTGAAAGGGGAAGCGGCAGGAATAGTGCACCCAATTCCCATTTCTTCGGAAAATTATACTGTGGCATGGAAAGCTTTGCTTGACCGGTATGGTAACAAGCCGTATCTACGTAAAATGCACACGCGTGAATTATTTGGGTTGCCTTCCATGATCAATAGTGGTGCGCAAGAGCTTCGACAATTAGTGAGCAAATTCCAGCTGCATATTGACATTCTAAAACAGCTAGGAGAAACCGTTTCGGATGATAGTAGCATTATCATGGAAATTTTGGCCAGCAAGCTCGACAAGGCATCGTTGAAGGCTTGGGAAGAACACTACGCTCAGGAGGAAGCTTTGTTAACCTATCCTAGCATGACAGCATTTCTGCTTAAAAGAGCGCAAGCGAGTGAGTCTCTAGCGTTGCAGGTAGGAAATCGTGTTAGCTCTTCCAACGCAAAGGTACCAAACCAGAAAACATCTAAAAGGCTTAGTGTCAATGCTGCAAGCATGAAAGGGAACAATGTGGTTCCTTGTGTTTTGTGCTCTAAAGACCATTATTTATGGCAATGCCAAGCATTTCTGGATCTTAAGCCTAAGGATCGACAGAGTGCTGTTAATGGCAAAGAACTTTGTGGCAATTGCTTACAAAAGGGGCATTTTGCAAAATCATGCCGATCAAGATATACGTGCCAGCAATGCAAAAAGAAGCATCACACATTGCTACATTTCGTGGAAGATGCTAAACAGCCCTGTGAAAAAGGTTCGTCTGATTCGAGCATTATGGCAGCTGCGCATGTAAATAGTGTTGATCGTGTATCCAAAAACGTGTTGCTTTCAACTGTGTTGTTGGAAGTAAATGATGCATATGGACAAAGGCATCTCGTGCGTGCGCTGTTGGACAATGGTTCGCAACCTAACGCCATTAGTGAGTCGCTGTGTCAACAATTGCATTTGCCGCGGAAAAAAGTGAACATTTTGATCGTTGGTGTCGACGGAATAGAATCCAGTGCCAATCATGAAGTTCGTGCAAAGGTACAGTCGCGCGTTACCAACTATTCGGCGGAAATGGACTTCTTAGTGTTGCGAAAAGTGGCGTGTGATACTCCATCCCACGAAGTCCCAGTGCAAAAGTGGAATATACCTGCATCATATCCTCTCGCAGACCCGCATTTCTGCACGCCCGGTCGTATCGATATGATTATTGGAGCAGGGTATTTCTACTCACTATTGTGTGACGGTAGATATAGTCTACCAAACAAAGGCGTGCTGGTCGAAAGTGTTTTCGGCTGGATTATGACCGGTGACATTCCTGCTATATCGAGTGATGCGGTTCGGTGCAATGTGGTAGCCGTCCGTCCTACGATCGAAGAACAATTGGAGCGATTCTGGAAGATCGAGGAACTCCAGGTGAGCGAATACTCTTTTGATGAAAAGGAGTGTGAAAGGCACTTTCAACAAACCGTTTCGCGTGATGGAAGCGGCCGTTATATTGTTCAAATGCCCAAGCAGCCCAACTTCAAGGAAATAATAGGTGAGTCGAAAACCAATGCATTGAAAAGATTTCACCTTCTTGAGAAAAGATTGTCGAAGGATGCTTGCCTCAAAAGCCAATACCACGACTTCATGCAGGAATATTTAGACCTGGGGCACATGGCTGTTGTTTCTGAAAATCAAGAAGAAAAAATCGGTGCATATTATCTTCCACATCATCCGGTGTTGAAAGAGTCCAGTTCTACTACGAAACTGAGAGTTGTTTTCGACGCCTCTGCAAAAACTACGACTGGAAAGTCATTGAACGAAGCTCTGCTAGTTGGTCCCGTGGTTCAGGAGGAGTTGCTAACTTTAGTAATTCGTTTCCGAAAATATCGTGTAGCTATTGTCGCTGACATAGCAAAGATGTACCGACAAGTAACAATGCATCCAGATGATCGGCATCTGCAACGTATTTTATGGAGATTTGACAATGCTCAGCCCATCCGATCATACGAACTAAGCACAGTGACATATGGCTTGGCACCCTCAGCATTCTTAGCAACACGCACATTGTTACAGCTTGCTCATGATGAAGGTAAGCAATACCCCAAAGCCAGTGCCGCTGTGAAACAAAACCTGTATGTGGATGATCTACTAGCAGGAGCGGGAAGTATTGCAGAAGCAAAAGAACTGCGTGATCAACTCAATGCTCTTCTCGAAAAAGGTGGATTTTGTCTTCGAAAGTGGTGTTCCAATTCGCTAGAGGTGCTAGCGGATCTCCCTGCAGAACTTCTTGGAACACAATCCGCCATAAAGTTTGAAGCTGAAGAAAGCATCAAGACACTGGGCATTTGCTGGGAACCCGAAGCAGATTCATTTCGTATGAATGTCTCTATTGAAAACAAGTCCACTATTCACACAAAACGCAGTATATTGTCATCAATAGCTCAACTCTATGATCCCCTCGGTTTTATTACACCAGTGACTATACGTGCGAAAATCATCATGCAACAATTGTGGTTGCAGAGCTTGGACTGGGATGTGCCAGTTCCTCATAAGTTGCAAGAAAAGTGGACAGAATTTCTGCAACAAATAGCAAACTTAGCACAATTTCGCATAGCTAGGTTTGCATTCATACCAGAGCATCAGCATGCAGAGCTACATTGCTTTGTTGATGCTTCTGAAGTGGCCTATGGTGCATGCATATACATCAGATCAATCGACAGCAACGGTTCAATATGCATAACATTATTAGCGTCGAAATCAAGAGTGGCTCCACTGAAACCTTTAACAATTCCGCGATTAGAGCTGTCTGCCGCCTTGCTTGGAGCTCGACTCTACCAAAAGGTGGTGTATGCATTAGACACCAAATTCGACGAGTGTTTCTTTTGGTCTGATTCAACTGTTACGCTTCAGTGGCTCAAGGCAGCTCCCAGAACATGGAAACCGTTTGTGGCCAACCGGGTAGCTGAAGTACAAGACATAACACATGGTGCGCAGTGGCAACATGTCTCCGGAAAAGAAAACCCAGCCGATATGATCTCTCGGGGTATATCAACAGTCGAGCTTCTAAACAGTGATCTATGGAGAAATGGTCCCTCGTGGCTTGGCGGAGTCAAATCATCTTGGCCTTCTCAACACTTCGGCGAGAAAGGTGAAACAGAGTTGGAGAAAAGAGCCATCGTTCTCACGGCTCAAGTTGCTGAGACGGATCTAATCTTCAAGCGATTTTCATCGTTTCAACGGCTGTTAAGGGTTTTTGGATTCTGTGTTAGATTCATCAACAATATTCGCAAGCGTGAACCAAAACAGTTTTCGTCTTCGTTAACAGTGAAAGAGTTACAGTCGGCTAAAACGATCCTGTTCCATATGGTGCAAAGAGAAGTGTTTTCAGACGATATTCGCGCTATCACAAAGGGAAAGTGTCTAACAAAGAGCTCATCCATTCGATTGTTGAATCCATTCCTCGATTCTTGTGGATTATTACGCGTTGGTGGCCGGTTGCGTGAATCAAATATGGCATTTGATGGGAAGCATCCAGTTCTTTTGCCAGCATTTCACCCATTTACGCGTCTTTTGATCAGGGATCAGCATCATAAAACATTACACGGTGGAGTTACAATGACCCTTTCGTCCCTGCGTGATGAAGTGTGGATTCTGAATGGCATGCGGGCCGTTCGTAGTGTACTTCGAACCTGCTATCGGTGCATAAGGGCCAATCCAGTTCCAATAGCACAACCTATTGGTCAGCTACCAGTGTCACGTGTTACGGTAAACGAAGTGTTCGCTTGCGTTGGAATCGATTACTGTGGACCGTTTTATTTGCGCCCAACACACCGTAAGGCAGCTTCTCCCAAGTGTTACGTGTCAGTGTTTGTTTGTATGAGCACAAAGGCTGTTCATTTAGAACTCGTTAGTGATCTGAGTACCCCTTCTTTCTTAATGGCGCTGGATAGATTTGTGGCCAGAAGGGGCAAGCCGAAGCATTTGTATTCCGACAATGGCACTAATTTCGTAGGTGCCAAACATGCCTTGCACGAACTATACGTTCTTCTTCAGCGTGACAGTGAAAAAATCAGTGACTATATGGCCAAAGACAGTATCCAGTGGCATATGATTCCACCTCGCGCTCCCAACTTCGGCGGCTTATGGGAAGCTGCAGTAAAGGTGGCAAAAACTCACTTAGTACGTCAGCTTGGTGCAGCTCAGTTGGCTTACGAAGCTATGATTACTATCTTAGCAAAGATAGAAGGCCATATGAATTCCAGACCTCTTGTCCCCCTTTCACAAGATCCTAATGACCTAGAGGCGTTAACTCCTGCACATTTTTTGATGCTCAAGAAACCACAAGTAATTCCCGAACCTGAACTATCCCATCTCCCGCTTAATCGCCTGTCGCAGTATCAGCTTGTTCAGAGATATGCCCAGGGTTTCTGGCACCGTTGGCGCAACGAGTATGTGAAGTCGTTAAACGGTCATCGCAACGTCAAACGGAGCATTCAGGAGCTGAATGTAGGTGATTTGGTGATAGTGAAAGACGAGCAATTACCAGCAGTGAAGTGGCCTTTGGCGCGTATAGTGGAAAAACATCCTGGACCAGATTCAGTGACACGTGTCGTGACTCTTCGTACAGCGAATGGGATCATCAAACGTCCAGTTTCCAAAATTTGTGCATTGGAGTGTCATCAGGAAGTGTAAATTTTGGGAAATGTATTCCCAAAAGGTGGCCGGTATGTTCGATCCCGAACTAAAATAACAACAACAGTGGATCCAGAGCACACAGGCACCAATAAGAACAATAACGAATCCACGCCACACGTGCCGCCGTTTCCATACTCGGCTTCCAAGAAGTCGAACCGTGTGGAGCGCTTTTGTCAAAGCGTTCCAGAAAGTGTGAGCTGCCGTGCGACGAGAAAGTGCTCGTCGCAGAAATTTAGAACACTCGGCTTCTTTTCCGAAAGCTATAAAAGAGGTGCTGATCGCAAAGCGCGGTCATTCTCGATCACACCGCGGAGGGAAGCCAAGCCAATCCAATCGGCTCTTTTCAGAGCCACCTAATAATTGAAAGAGAATATTGGTTTCAACAAAAAAAAAAAAAAAACACAACGTAGGCCGTCTTCGGACGTAACAGAGGGTATCGCTTTGATACCCCCAACAGACCTTTGGACACCGTCTTACTACTCCTTAGAGCAGTCATCAGAGAACCTTTTAGTAGCGACAGCCGAATATGGAACCCTTTTCGTTCTTTGGACACCTCCTATAACTTGTATGACGACTATGGGGACCTTCATATCGTACTCAGTTGGTACCCCTATTCATCGAGGGTATCGCTTTGATACCCCCAACAGACCTTTGGACACCGTCTTACTACTCCTTAGAGCAGTCATCAGAGAACCATACGTTAGGAACAGCCGAATATGGAACCCTTTTCGTTCTTTGGACACCTCCTATAACTTGTATGGCGACTATGGGGACCTTCATATCGTACTCAGTTGGTACCCCTATTCATCGAGGGTATCGCTTTGATACCCCCAACAGACCTTTGGACACCGTCTTACTTCTCCTTAGAGCAGTCATCAGAGAACCATATAGTAGGAACAGCCGAATATGGAACCCTTTTCGTACTTTGGACACCTCCTATAACTTGTATGGCGACTATGGGGACCTTCATTTCGTACTCAGTTGGTACCCTTATTCATCGAGGGTACCGCTGTGATACCCCCAACAGACCTTTGGACATCGTCTTGCTACTCCTTAGAGCAGTCATCAGAGAACCATATAGTAGGAACAGCCGAATATGGAACCCTTTTCGTTCTTTGGACACCTCCTATAACTTGTATGGCGACTATGGGGACCTCCATGTCATACTCAGTTGGTACCCCTATTCATCGAGGGTATCGCTTTGATACCCCCAACAGACCTTTGGACACCGTCTTACTACTCCTTAGAGCAGTCATCAGAGAACCATTTAGTAGAAACAGCCGAATATGGAACACTTTTCGTACTTTGGACACCTCCTATAACTTGTATGGCGACTATGGGGACCTCCATGTCATACTCAGTTGGTACCCCTATTCATCGAGGGTATCGCTTTGATACCCCCAACAGACCTTTGGACACCGTCTTACTACTCCTTGGAGCAGTCATCAGAGAACCATATGGTAGGAACAGCCGAATATGGAACCCTGCTCGTTCTTTGGACATCTCCTATAACTTGTATGGTGACTGTGGGGTCCGTCATATCGTACTCAGTTGGTACCCTTATTCATCGAGGGTATCGCTGTGATACCCCCAACAGACCTTTGGACACCGTCTTACTACTCCTTAGAGCAGTCATCAGAGAACCATATAGTAGGAACAGCCGAATATGGAACCCTTTTCGTACTTTGGACACCTCCTATAACTTGTATGGCGACTATGGGGACATTCATATCGTACTCAGTTGGTACCCTTATTCATCGAGGGTATCGCTTTGATACCCCCAACAGACCTTTGGACACCGTCTTACTACTCCTCATAGCAGTCATCAGAGAACCATTTAGTAGGAACAGCCGAATATGGAACCCTTTTCGTACTTTGGACACCTCCTATAACTTGTATGGCGACTATGGGGACCTTCATGTCGTACTCAGTTGGTACCCTTATTCATCGAGGGTATCGCTTTGATACCCCCAACAGACCTTTGGACACCGTCTTACTACTCCTTAGAGCAGCCATCAGAGAACCATATAGTAGGGACAGCCGAATATGGAACCCTTTTCGTTCTTTGGACACCTCCTATAACTTGTATGGCGACTATGGGGACCTTCATATCGTACTCAGTTGGTACCCCTATTCATCGAGGGTATCGCTTTGATACCCCCAACAGACTTTTGGACACCGTCTTACTTCTCCTTAGAGCAGTCATCAGAGAACCGTATAGTAGGAACAGCCGAATATGGAACCCTTTTCGTACTTTGGACACCTCCTATAACTTGTATGGCGACTATGGGGACCTTCATTTCGTACTCAGTTGGTACCCTTATTTATCGAGGGTATCGCTTTGATACCCCCAACAGACCTTTGGACACCGTCTTACTACTCCTTAGAGCAGCCATCAGAGAACCATATAGTAGGGACAGCCGAATATGGAACCCTTTTCGTTCTTTGGACACCTCCTATAGCTTGTATGGCGACTATGGGGACCTTCATATCGTACTCAGTTGGTACCCCTATTCATCGAGGGTATCGCTTTGATACCCCCAACAGATTTTTGGACACCGTCTTACTTCTCCTTAGAGCAGTCATCAGAGAACCATATAGTAGTAACAGCTGAATATGGAACCCTTTTCGTTCTTTGGACACCTCCTATAACTTGTATGGCGACTATGGGGACCTTCATATCGTACTCAGTTGGTACCCTTATTCATCGAGGGTATCGCTTTGATACCCCCAACAGACCTTTGGACACCGTCTTACTACTCCTTAGAGCAGTCATCAGAGAACCATATCGTAGGAACAGCCGAATGTGGAACCCTTTTCGTTCTTTGGACACCTCCTATAACTTGTATGGCGACTTTGGATACTTTCATTTCGTACTCAGTTGGTACCCCTATTCATCGAGGGTATCGCTTTGATACCCCCAACAGATTTTTGGACACCGTCTTACTTCTCCTTAGAGCAGTCATCAGAGAACCATATAGTAGAAACAGCCGAATATGGAACCCTTTTCGTTCTTTGGACACCTCCTATAACTTGCATGGCGACTATGGGGACCTTCATATCGTACTCAGTTGGTACCCATATTCATCGAGGGTATCGCTTTGATACCCCCAACAGACCTTTGGACACCGTCTTACTACTCCTTAGAGCAGTCATCAGAGAACCATATAGTAGGAACAGCCGAATATGGAACCCTTTTCGTTCTTTGGACACCTCCTATAACGTGTATGACGACTATGGGGACCTTCAAGTCGTACTCAGTTGGTACCCCTATTCATCGAGGGTATCGCTTTGATACCCCCAACAGACCTTTGGACACCGTCTTACTACTCCTTAGAGCAGTCATCAGGGAACCATATGGTAGGAACAGCCGAATATGGAACCCTTTTCGTTCTTTGGACACCTCCTATAACTTGTATGGCGACTATGGGGACCTTCATTTCGTACTCAGTTGGTACCCTTATTTATCGAGGGTATCGCTTTGATACCCCCAACAGACCTTTGGACACCGTCTAACTACTCCTTAGAGCAGCCATCAGAGAACCATATAGTAGGAACAGCCGAATATGGAACCCTTTTCGTTCTTTGGACACCTCCTATAACTTGTATGGCGACTATGGATACTTTCATTTCGTACTCAGTTGGTACCCTTATTCATCGAGGGTATCGCTGTGATACCCCCAACAGACTTTGGACACCGTCTTACTACTCCTTAGAGCAGTCATCAGAGAACCATATGGTAGGAACAGCCGAATATGGAACCCTTTTCGTTCTTTGGACACCTCCTATAACTTGTATGGCGACTATGGGGACATTCATTTCGTACTCAGTTGGTACCCCTATTCATCGAGGGTATCGCTTTGATACCCCCAACAGACCTTTGGACACCGTCTTACTACTCCTTAGAGCAGCCATCAGAGAACCATATAGTAGGGACAGCCGAATATGGAACCCTTTTCGTTCTTTGGACACCTCCTATAACTTGTATGGCGACTATGGGGACCTTCATATCGTACTCAGTTGGTACCCATATTCATCGAGGGTATCGCTTTGATACCCCCAACAGACCTTTGGACACCGTCTTACTTCTCCTTAGAGCAGTCATCAGAGAACCATATAGTAGAAACAGCCGAATATGGAACCCTTTTCGTTCTTTGGACACCTCCTATAACTTGTATGGCGACTATGGATACTTTCATTTCGTACTCAGTTGGTACCCTTATTCATCGAGGGTATCGCTTTGATACCCCCAACAGACCTTTGGACACCGTCTTACTTCTCCTTAGAGCAGTCATCAGAGAACCATACGTTAGGAACAGCCGAATTTGGAACCCTTTTCGTTCTTTGGACACCTCCTATAACTTGTATGGCGACTATGGGGACCTTCATTTCGTACTCAGTTGGTACCCTTATTTATCGAGGGTATCGCTTTGATACCCCCAACAGACCTTTGGACACCGTCTTACTACTCCTTAGAGCAGCCATCAGAGAACCATATAGTAGGGACAGCCGAATATGGAACCCTTTTCGTTCTTAGGACACCTCCTATAACTTGTATGGCGACTATGGGGACCTTCATATCGATCTCAGTTGGTACCCCTATTCATCGAGGGTATCGCTTTGATACCCCCAACAGACTTTTGGACACCGTCTTACTACTCCTTAGAGCAGTCATCAGAGAACCATATAGTAGAAACAGCCGAATATGGAACCCTTTTCGTTCTTTGGACACCTCCTATAACTTGTATGGTGACTATGGGGACCTTCATTTCGTACTCAGTTGGTACCCTTATTTATCGAGGGTATCGCTGTGATACCCCCAACAGACCTTTGGACACCGTCTTACTGCTCCTTAGAGCAGTCATCAGAGAACCATATAGTAGGAACAGCCAAATATGGAACCCTCTTCGTTCTTTGGACACCTCCTTTAACTTGTATGACGACTCTGGGGACCTTCATTTCGTACTCAGTTGGTACCCCTATTCATCGAGGGTATCGCTTTGATACCCCCAACAGACCTTTGGACACCGTCTTACTATTCCTTAGAGCAGTCATCAGAGAATCATATAGTAGGAACAGCCGAATATGGAACCCTTTTCGTTCTTTGGACACCTCCTATAACTTGTATGGCGACTATGGGGACCTTCATGTCGTACTCAGTTGGTACCCCTATTCATCGAGGGTATCGCTTTGATACCCCCAACAGACCTTTGGACACCGTCTTACTACTCCTTAGAGCAGTCATCAGAGAACCATATAGTAGGAACAGCCAAATATGGAACCCTCTTCGTTCTTTGGACACCTCCTATAACTTGTATGGCGACTATGGGGACCTTCATGTCGTACTCAGTTGGTACCTATTCATCGAGGGTATCGCTTTGATACCCCCAACAGACCTTTGGACACCGTCTTACTACTCCTTAGAGCAGTCATCAGAGAACCATATAGTAGGAACAGCCGAATATGGAACCCTTTTCGTTCTTTGGACACCTCCTATAACTTGTATGGCGACTATGGGGACCTTCATATCGTACTCAGTTGGTACCCCTATTCATCGAGGGTATCGCTTTGATACCCCCAACAGACCTTTGGACACCGTCTTACTACTCCTTAGAGCAGTCATCAGAGAACCATTTAGTAGCGACAGCCGAATATGGAACCCTTTTCGTTCTTCGGACACTTCCTATAACTTGTATGACGACTATGGGACCTTCATTTCGTACTCAGTTGGTACCCCTATTCATCGAGGGTATCGCTTTGATACCCCCAACAGACCTTTGGACACCGTCTTACTACTCCTTAGAGCAGTCATCAGAGAACCATGTGGTAGGAACAGCCGAATATGGAACCCTTTTCGTACTTTGGACACCTCCTATAACTTGTATGGCGACTATGGGGACCTTTATTTCGTACTCAGTTGGTACCCCTATTCATCGAAGGTATCACTTTGATACCCCCAACAGACCCTTGGACACCGTCTTAATACTCCGTAGAGCAGTCATCAGAGAACCATATAGTAGGAACAGCCGAATATGGAACCCTTTTCGTTCTTTGGACACTTCCTTTAACTTGGTTGGCGACTATGGGGACCTTCATATCGTACTCAGTTGGTACCCCTATTCATCGAGAGTATCGCTTTGATACCCCCAACAGACCTTTGGACACCGTCTTACTACTCCTTAGAGCAGTCATCAGAGAACCATATGGTAGGAACAGCCGAATATGGAACCCTTTTCGTTCTTTGGACATCTCCTATAACTTGTATGGCGACTATGGGGACCTTCATATCGTACTCAGTTGGTACCTATTCATCTAGGGTAGCGCTTTGATACCCCCAACAGACCTTTGGACACCGTCTTACTACTCCTTAGAGCAGTCATCAGAGAACCATATAGTAGAAACAGCCGAATATGGAACCCTTTTCGTTCTTTGAACACCTCCTATAACTTGTTTGGCGACTATGGGGACCTTCATTTCGTACTCAGTTGGTACCCTTAGTCATTGAGGGTATCGCTGTGATACCCCCAACAGACCTTTGGACACCGTCTTACTACTCCTTAGAGCAGTCATCAGAGAACCATGTGGTAGGAATAGCCGAATATGGAACCCTTTTCGTTCTTTGGACACCTCCTATAACTTGTATGGCGACTATGGGGACCTTCATATCGTACTCAGTTGGTACCTATTCATCTAGGGTAGCGCTTTGATACCCCCAACAGACCTTTGGACACCGTCTTACTACTCCTTAGAGCAGTCATCAGAGAACCATATAGTAGAAACAGCCGAATATGGAACCCTTTTCGTTCTTTGAACACCTCCTATAACTTGTTTGGCGACTATGGGGACCTTCATTTCGTACTCAGTTGGTACCCTTAGTCATTGAGGGTATCGCTGTGATACCCCCAACAGACCTTTGGACACCGTCTTACTACTCCTTAGAGCAGTCATCAGAGAACCATATAGTAGGAACAGCCGAATATGGAACCCTTTTCGTTCTTTGGACACCTCCTATAACTTGTATAGCGACTCTGAAGACCTTCATTTCGTACTCAGTTGGTACCCCTATTCATCGAGGGTATCGCTTTGATACCCCCAACAGACCTTTGGACACCGTCTTACTACTCCTTAAAGCAGTCATCAGAGAACCATATAGTAGGAACAGCCGAATATGGAACCCTTTTCGTACTTTGGACACCTCCTATAACTTGTATGACGACTATGGGACCTTCATTTCGTACTCAGTTGGTACCCCTATTCATCGAGGGTATCGCTGTGATACCCCCAACAGACCTTTGGACACCGTCTTACTACTCCTTAGAGCAGTCATCAGAGAACCATGTGGATGGAACAGCCGAATATGGAACCCTTTTCGTTCTTTGGACACCTCCTACAACTTGTATGACGACTATGGGGACATTCATATCGTACTCAGTTGGTACCCCTATTCATCGAGGGTATCGCTGTGATACCCCCAACAGACCTTTGGACACCGTCTTACTACTCCTTAGAGCAGTCATCAGAGAACCATATAGTAGGAACAGCCGAATATGGAACCCTTTTCGTTCTTTGGACACCTCCTATAACTTGTATGGCGACTATGGGGACCTTCATATCGTACTCAGTTGGTACCCCTATTCATCGAAGTTATCGCTGTGATACCCCAAACATACCTTTGGACACCGTCTTACTACTCCTTAGAGCAGTCATCAGAGAACCATATAGTAGGAACAGCCGAATATGGAACCCTTTTCGTTCTTTGGACACCTCCTATAACTTGTATGGCGACTATGGGGACCTTCATATCGTACTCAGTTGGTACCCTTATTCATCGAGGGTATCGCTGTGATACCCCCAACAGACCTTTGGACACCGTCTTACTACTCCTTAGAGCAGTCATCAGAGAACCATATAGTAGGAACAGCCGAATATGGAACCCTTTTCGTTCTTTGGACACCTCCTATAACTTGTATGGCGACTATGGGGACCTTCATATCGTACTCAGTTGGTACCCCTATTCATCGAGGGTATCGCTGTGATACCCCCAACAGACCTTTGGACACCGTCTTACTACTCCTTAGAGCAGTCATCAGAGAACCATATAGTAGGAACAGCCGAATATGGAACCCTTTTCGTTCTTTGGACACCTCCTATAACTTGTATGGCGACTATGGGGACCTTCATTTCGTACTCAGTTGGTACCCTTATTCATCGAGGGTATCGCTTTGATACCCCCAACAGACCTTTGGACACCGTCTTACTACTCCTTAGAGCAGTCATCAGAGAACCATATAGTAGGAACAGCCGAATATGGAACCCTTTTCGTTCTTTGGACACCTCCTATAACTTGTATGGCGACTATGGGGACCTTCATATCGTACTCAGTTGGTACCCCTATTCATCGAGGGTATCGCTTTGATACCCCCAACAGACCTTTGGACACCGTCTTACTACTCCTTAGAGCAGTCATCAGAGAACCATATAGTAGGAACAGCCGAATATGGAACCCTTTTCGTTCTTTGGACACCTCCTATAACTTGTATGGCGACTATGGGGACCTTCATTTCGTACTCAGTTGGTACCCTATTCATCGAGGGTATCGCTTTGATACCCCCAACAGACCTTTGGACACCGTCTTACTACTCCTTAGAGCAGTCATCAGAGAACCATATAGTAGGAACAGCCGAATATGGAACCCTTTTCGTTCTTTGGACACCTCCTATAACTTGTATGACGACTATGGGGACCTTCATATCGTACTCAGTTGGTACCCCTATTCATCGAGGGTATCGCTTTGATACCCCCAACAGACCTTTGGACACCGTCTTACTACTCCTTAGAGCAGTCATCAGAGAACCATATAGTAGGAACAGCCGAATATGGAACCCTTTTCGTTCTTTGGACACCTCCTATAACTTGTATGGCGACTATGGGGACCTTCATTTCGTACTCAGTTGGTACCCCTATTCATCGAGGGTATCGCTTTGATACCCCCAACAGACCTTTGGACACCGTCTTACTACTCCTTAGAGCAGTCATCAGAGAACCATATAGTAGGAACAGCCGAATATGGAACCCTTTTCGTTCTTTGGACACCTCCTATAACTTGTATGGCGACTATGGGACCTTCATTTCGTACTCAGTTGGTACCCCTATTCATCGAGGGTATCGCTTTGATACCCCCAACAGACCTTTGGACACCGTCTTACTACTCCTTAGAGCAGTCATCAGAGAACCATATGGTAGGAACAGCCGAATATGGAACCCTTTTCGTTCTTTGGACACCTCCTATAACTTGTATGGCGACTATGGGACCTTCATTTCGTACTCAGTTGGTACCCCTATTCATCGAGGGTATCGCTGTGATACCCCCAACAGACCTTTGGACACCGTCTTACTACTCCTTAGAGCAGTCATCAGAGAACCATATAGTAGGAACAGCCGAATATGGAACCCTTTTCGTTCTTTGAACACCTCCTATAACTTGTATGGCGCCTATGCAGACCATCATTTCGTACTCAGTTGGTACCTATTCATCGAGGATATCGCTTTGATACCCCCAACAGACCTTTGGACACCGTCTTACTACTCCTTAGAGCAGTCATCAGAGAACCATATAGTAGGAACAGCCGAATATGGAACCCTTTTCGTTCTTTGGACACCTCCTATAACTTGTATGGCGACTATGGGACCTTCATATCGTACTCAGTTGGTACCCCTATTCATCGAGGGTATCGCTGTGATACCTCCAACAGACCTTTGGACACCGTCTTACTACTCCTTAGAGCAGTCATCAGAGAACCATATAGTAGGAACAGCCGAATATGGAACCCTTTTCGTTCTTTGGACACCTCCTATAACTTGTATGGCGACTATGGGGACCTTCATATCGTACTCAGTTGGTACCCCTATTCATCGAGGGTATCGCTGTGATACCCCAACAGACCTTTGGACACCGTCTTACTACTCCTTAGAGCAGTCATCAGAGAACCATATAGTAGGAACAGCCGAATATGGAACCCTTTTCGTTCTTTGGACACTCCTATAACTTGTATGGCGACTATGGGGACCTTCATATCGTACTCAGTTGGTACCCCTATTCATCGAGGGTATCGCTTTGATACCCCCAACAGACCTTTGGACACCGTCTTACTACTCCTTAGAGCAGTCATCAGAGAACCATATAGTAGGAACAGCCGAATATGGAACCCTTTTCGTTCTTTGGACACCTCCTATAACTTGTATGGCGACTATGGAGACCTTCATTTCGTACTCAGTTGGTTCCCTTTTCATCGAGGGTATCGCTTTGATACCCCCAACAGACCTTTGGACACCGTCTTACTACTCCTTAGAGCAGTCATCAGAGAACCATATAGTAGAAACAGCCGAATATGGAACCCTTTTCGTTCTTTGAACACCTCCTATAACGTGTTTGGCGACTATGGGGACCTTCATATCGTACTCAGTTGGTACCCCTATTCATCGAGGGTATCGCTTTGATACCCCGAACAGACCTTTAGACACCGTCTTACTACTCCTTAAAGCAGTCATCAGAGAACCATGTGGTAGGAACAGCCGAATTTAGAACCCTTTTCGTTCTTTGAAAATCTCCTATAACTTGTATGGCGACTATGGGGACCTTCATATCGTACTCAGTTGGTACCCCTATTCATCGAGGGTATCGCTGTGATACCTCCAACAGACCTTTGGACACCGTCTTACTACTCCTTAGAGCAGTCATCAGAGAACCATATAGTAGGAACAGCCGAATATGGAACCCTTTTCGTACTTTGGACACCTCCTATAACTTGTATGGCGACTATGGGGACCTTCATATCGTACTCAGTTGGTACCCTTATTCATCGAGGGTATCGCTTTGATACCCCCAACAGACCTTTGGACACCGTCTTACTACTCCTTAGAGCAGTCATCAGAGAACCATATAGTAGGAACAGCCGAATATGGAACCCTTTTCGTTCTTTGGACACCTCCTATAACTTGTATGGCGACTATGGGACCTTCATTTCGTACTCAGTTGGTACCCCTATTCATCGAGGGTATCGCTTTGATACCCCCAACAGACCTTTGGACACCGTCTTACTACTCCTTAGAGCAGTCATCAGAGAACCATATAGTAGAAACAGCCGAATATGGAACCCTTTTTGTACTTTGGACACCTTCTACAACTTGTATGGCGACTATGGGGACCTTCATATCGTACTCAGTTGGTACCCTTATTCATCGAGGGTATCGCTTTGATACCCCCAACAGACCTTTGGACACCGTCTTACTACTCCTTAGAGCAGTCATCAGAGAACCATATAGTAGGAACAGCCGAATATGGAACCCTTTTCGTACTTTGGACACCTCCTATAACTTGCAGGGCGACTATGGAGACCTTCATTTCGTACTCAGTTGGTTCCCTTTTTCATCGAGGGTATCGCTTTGATACCCCCAACAGACCTTTGGACACCGTCTTACTACTCCTTAGAGCAGTCATCAGAGAACCATATAGTAGAAACAGCCGAATATGGAACCCTTTTCGTTCTTTGAACACCTCCTATAACGTGTTTGGCGACTATGGGGACCTTCATATCGTACTCAGTTGGTACCCCTATTCATCGAGGGTATCGCTTTGATACCCCCAACAGACCTTTGGACACCGTCTTACTACTCCTTAAAGCAGTCATCAGAGAACCATGTGGTAGGAACAGCCGAATTTAGAACCCTTTTCGTTCTTTGAAAATCTCCTATAACTTGTATGGCGACTATGGGGACCTTCATATCGTACTCAGTTGGTACCCCTATTCATCGAGGGTATCGCTGTGATACCTCCAACAGACCTTTGGACACCGTCTTACTAATTCTTAGAGCAGTCATCAGAGAACCATATAGTAGGAACAGCCGAATATGGAACCCTTTTCGTACTTTGGACACCTCCTATAACATGTATGGCGACTATGGGGACCTTCATATCGTACTCAGTTGGTACCCTTATTCATCGAGGGTATCGCTTTGATACCCCCAACAGACCTTTGGACACCGTCTTACTACTCCTTAAAGCAGTCATCAGAGAACCATGTGGTAGGAACAGCCGAATTTAGAACCCTTTTCGTTCTTTGAAAATCTCCTATAACTTGTATGGCGACTATGGGGACCTTCATATCGTACTCAGTTGGTACCCCTATTCATCGAGGGTATCGCTGTGATACCTCCAACAGACCTTTGAACACCGTCTTACTACTTCTTAGAGCAGTCATCAGAGAACCATATAGTAGGAACAGCCGAATATGGAACCCTTTTCGTACTTTGGACACCTCCTATAACTTGTATGGCGACTATGGGGACCTTCATATCGTACTCAGTTGGTACCCCTATTCATCGAGGGTATCGCTGTGATACCTCCAACAGACCTTTGGACACCGTCTTACTACTCCTTAAAGCAGTCATCAGAGAACCATATAGTAGAAACAGCCGAATATGGAACCCTTTTCGTTCTTTGAACACCTCCTATAACTTGTCTGGCGACTATGCAGACCATCATTTCGTACTCAGTTGGTACCTATTCATCGAGGATATCGCTTTGATACCCCTAACAGACCATTGGACACCGTCTTACTACTCCTTAAAGCAGTCATCAGAGAACCATGTGGTAGGAACAGCCGAATTTAGAACCCTTTTCGTTCTTTGAAAATCTCCTATAACTTGTATGGCGACTATAGGGACCTTCATATCGTACTCAGTTGGTACCCCTATTCATCGAGGGTATCGCTTTGATACCCCCAACAGACCTTTGGACACCGTCTTACTACTCCTTAAAGCAGTCATCAGAGAACCATGTGGTAGGAACAGCCGAATTTAGAACCCTTTTCGTTCTTTGAAAATCTCCTATAACTTGTATGGCGACTATAGGGACCTTCATATCGTACTCAGTTGGTACCCCTATTCATCGAGGGTATCGCTGTGATACCTCCAACAGACCTTTGGACACCGTCTTACTACTTCTTAGAGCAGTCATCAGAGAACCATATAGTAGGAACAGCCGAATATGGAACCCTTTTCGTACTTTGGACACCTCCTATAACTTGTATGGCGACTATAGGGACCTTCATATCGTACTCAGTTGGTACCCCTATTCATCGAGGGTATCGCTGTGATACCCCCAACAGACCTTTGGACACCGTCTTACTACTCCTTAAAGCAGTCATCAGAGAACCATATAGTAGAAACAGCCGAATATGGAACCCTTTTCGTTCTTTGAACACCTCCTATAACTTGTATGGCGACTATGCAGACCATCATTTCGTACTCAGTTGGTACCTATTCATCGAGGATATCGCTTTGATACCCCCAACAGACCTTTGGACACCGTCTTACTACTCCTTAGAGCAGTCATCAGAGAACCATATAGTAGGAACAGCCGAATATGGAACCCTTTTCGTACTTTGGACACCTTCTATAACTTGTATGGCGACTATGGGACCTTCATATCGTACTCAGTTAGTACCCCTATTCATCGAGGGTATCGCTGTGATACCCCCAACAGACCTTTGGACACCGTCTTACTACTCCTTAGAGCAGTCATCAGAGAACCATATAGTAGAGACAGCCGAATATGGAACCCTTTTCGTTCTTTGGACACCTCCTGTAACTTGTATGACGACTATGGGACCTTCATATCGTACTCAGTTGGTACCCCTATTCATCGAGGATATCGCTTTGATACCCCCAACAGACCTTTGGACACCGTCTTACTACTCCTTAGAGCAGTCATCAGAGAACCATATAGTAGGAACAGCCGAATATGGAACCCTTTTCGTACTTTGGATACCTGCTGTAACTTGTATGGCTACTATGGGGACCTTCATTTCGTACTCAGTTGGTACCCTTAGTCATCGAGGGTATCGCTTTGATACCCCCAACAGACCTTTGGACACCGTCTTACTACTCCTTAGAGCAGTCATCAGAGAACCATATGGTAGGAACAGCCGAATATGGAACCCTTTTCGTACTTTGGACACCTCCTATAACTTGTATGGCGACTATGGGGACCTTCACTTCGTACTCAGTTGGTACCCTTATTCATCGAGAGTATCGCTTTAATACCCCCCACAGACCTTTGGACACCGTCGTACTACTCCTTAAAGCAGTCATCAGAGAACCATATAGTAGGAACAGCCGAATATGGAACCCTTTTTGTACTTTGGATACCTGCTGTAACTTGTATGGCTACTATGGGGACCTTCATTTCGTACTCAGTTGGTACCCTTATTCATCGAGGGTATCGCTGTGATACCCCCAACAGACCTTTGGACACCGTCTTACTACTCCTTAGAGCAGTCATCAGAGAACCATATAGTAGGAACAGCCGAATATGGAACCCTTTTCGTTCTTTGGACACCTCCTATAACTTGTATGGCGACTATGGGGACCTTCATTTCGTACTCAGTTGGTACCCTATTCATCGAGGGTATCGCTTTGATACCCCAACAGACCTTTGGACACCGTCTTACTACTCCTTAGAGCAGTCATCAGAGAACCATATAGTAGGAACAGCCGAATATGGAACCCTTTTCGTTCTTTGGACACCTCCTATAACTTGTATGGCGACTATGGGGACCTTCATATCGTACTCAGTTGGTACCCCTATTCATCGAGGGTATCGCTTTGATACCCCCAACAGACCTTTGGACACCGTCTTACTACTCCTTAGAGCAGTCATCAGAGAACCATATAGTAGGAACAGCCGAATATGGAACCCTTTTCGTTCTTTGGACACCTCCTATAACTTTTATGGCGACTATGGGGACCTTCATATCGTACTCAGTTGGTACCCCTATTCATCGAGGGTATCGCTGTGATACCCCCAACAGACCTTTGGACACCGTCTTACTACTCCTTAGAGCAGTCATCAGAGAACCATATAGTAGGAACAGCCGAATATGGAACCCTTTTCGTACTTTGGACACCTCCTATAACTTGTATGGCGACTATGGGGACCTTCATTTCGTACTCAGTTGGTACCCTTATTCATCGAGAGTATCGCTTTGATACCCCCAACAGACCTTTGGACACCGTCTTACTACTCCTTAGAGCAGTCATCAGAGAACCATATGGTAGGAACAGCCGAATATGGAACCCTTTTCGTTCTTTGGACACCTCCTATAACTTGTATGGCGACTATGGGGACCTTCATTTCGTACTCAGTTGGTACCCCTATTCATCGAGGGTATCGCTGTGATACCCCCAACAGACCTTTGGACACCGTCTTACTACTCCTTAGAGCAGTCATCAGAGAACCATATAGTAGAGAACAGCCGAATATGGAACCCTTTTCGTTCTTTGGACACCTCCTATAACTTGTATGGCGACTATGGGGACCTTCATATCGTACTCAGTTGGTACCCCTATTCATCGAGGGTATCGCTTTGATACCCCCAACAGACCTTTGGACACCGTCTTACTACTCCTTAGAGCAGTCATCAGAGAACCATATAGTAGAACAGCCGAATATGGAACCCTTTTCGTTCTTTGGACACCTCCTATAACTTGTATGGCGACTATGGGGACCTTCATATCGTACTCAGTTGGTACCCCTATTCATCGAGAGTATCGCTTTGATACCCCCAACAGACCTTTGGACACCGTCTTACTACTCCTTAGAGCAGTCATCAGAGAACCATATGGTAGGAACAGCCGAATATGGAACCCTTTTCGTTACTTTGGACACCTCCTATAACTTGTATGGCGACTATGGGGACCTTCATTTCGTACTCAGTTGGTACCCCTATTCATCGAGGGTATCGCTTTGATACCCCCAACAGACCTTTGGACACCGTCTTACTACTCCTTAGAGCAGTCATCAGAGAACCATATAGTAGGAACAGCCGAATATGGAACCCTTTTCGTTCTTTGGACACCTCCTATAACTTGTATGGCGACTATGGGACCTTCATTTCGTACTCAGTTGGTACCCCTATTCATCGAGGGTATCGCTGTGATACCCCAACAGACCTTTGGACACCGTCTTACTACTCCTTAGAGCAGTCATCAGAGAACCATATAGTAGAACAGCCGAATATGGAACCCTTTTCGTTACTTTGGACACCTCTATAACTTGTATGGCGACTATGGGGACCTTCATTTCGTACTCAGTTGGTACCCCTATTCATCGAGGGTATCGCTTTGATACCCCCAACAGACCTTTGGACACCGTCTTACTACTCCTTAGAGCAGTCATCAGAGAACCATATAGTAGGAACAGCCGAATATGGAACCCTTTTCGTTCTTTGGACACCTCCTTTAACTTATATGGCGACTATGGGGACCTTCATTTCGTACTCAGTTGGTTCCCTTTTTCATCGAGGGTATCGCTTTGATACCTCCAACAGACCTTTGGACACCGTCTTACTACTCCTTAGAGCAGTCATCAGAGAACCATATAGTAGAAAGAGCCGAACATGGAACCCTTTTCGTTCTTTGAACACCTCCTATAACTTGTTTGGCGACTATGGGGACCTTCATTTCGTACTCAGTTGGTTCCCTTTTTCATCGAGGGTATCGCTTTGATACCTCTAACAGACCTTTGGACACCGTCTTACTACTCCTTAGAGCAGTCATCAGAGAACCATATAGTAGGAACAGCCGAATATGGAACCCTTTTCGTTCTTTGGACACCTCTTATAACTTGTATGACGACTATGGAGACCTTCATTTCGTACTCAGTTGGTACCCTTAGTCATTGAGGGTATCGCTGTGATACCCCCAACAGACCTTTGGACACCGTCTTACTACTCCTTAGAGCAGTCATCAGAGAACCATGTGGTAGGAATAGCCGAATATGGAACCCTTTTCGTTCTTTGGACACCTCTTATAACTTGTATGACGACTATGGAGACCTTCATTTCGTACTCAGTTGGTACCCCTATTCATCGAGGGTATCGCTTTGATACCCCCAACAGACCTTTGGACACCGTCTTACTACTCCTTAAAGCAGTCATCAGAGAACCATATAGTAGCAACAGCCGAATTTAGAACCCTTTTCGTTCTTTGAAAATCTCCTATAACTTGTATGGCGACTATGGGGACCTTCATATCGTACTCAGTTGGTACCCCTATTCATCGAGGGTATCGCTGTGATACCTCCAACAGACCTTTGGACACCGTCTTACTACTTCTTAGAGCAGTCATCAGAGAACCATATAGTAGTAACAGCCATCAGAGAACCATATGGTAGGAATAGCCAAATATGGAACCCTTTTCGTTCTTTGGACACCTCCTATAACTTGTATGGCTACTATGGGGACCATCATATCGTACTCAGTTGGTACCCCTATTCATCGAGGGTATCGCTGTGATACCCCCAACAGACTTTTGGACACCGTCTTACTACTCCTTAGAGCAGTCATCAGAGAACCATATAGTAGGAACAGCCTAATATGGAACCCTTTTCGTTCTTTGGACACCTCTTATAACTTGTATGACGACTATGGAGACCTTCATTTCGTACTCAGTTGGTTCCCTTTTTCATCGAGGGTATCGCTTTGATACCTCCAACAGACCTTTGGACACCGTCTTACTACTCCTTAGAGCAGTCATCAGAGAACCATATAGTAGGAACAGCCGAATATGGAACCCTTTTCGTTCTTTGGACACCTCCTATAACTTGTATGGCGACTATGGGGACCTTCATTTCGTACTCAGTTGGTACCCTTAGTCATTGAGGGTATCGCTGTGATACCCCCAACAGACCTTTGGACACCGTCTTACTACTCCTTAGAGCAGTCATCAGAGAACCATGTGGTAGGAATAGCCGAATATGGAACCCTTTTCGTTCTTTGGACACCTCCTATAACTTGTATGGCGACTATGGGGACCTTCATATCGTACTCAGTTGGTACCCCTATTCATCGAGGGTATCGCTTTGATACCCCCAACAGACCTTTGGACACCGTCTTACTACTCCTTAAAGCAGTCATCAGAGAACCATGTGGTAGGAACAGCCGAATTTAGAACCCTTTTCGTTCTTTGAAAATCTCCTATAACTTGTATGGCGACTATGGGGACCTTCATATCGTACTCAGTTGGTACCCCTATTCATCGAGGGTATCGCTGTGATACCTCCAACAGACCTTTGGACACCGTCTTACTACTTCTTAGAGCAGTCATCAGAGAACCATATAGTAGGAACAGCCGAATATGGAACCCTTTTCGTACTTTGGACACCTCCTATAACTTGTATAGCGACTCTGAAGACCTTCATTTCGTACTCAGTTGGTACCCCTATTCATCGAGGGTATCGCTGTGATACCCCCAACAGACCTTTGGACACCGTCTTACTACTCCTTAGAGCAGTCATCAGAGAACCATATAGTAGGAACAGCCGAATATGGAACCCTTTTCGTTCTTTGGACACCTCCTATAACTTTTTTGGCGACTATGGGGACCTTCATATCGTACTCAGTTGGTACCCCTATTCATCGTAGTTATCGCTGTGATACCCCCAACAGACCTTTGGACACCGTCTTACTACTCCTTAGAGCAGTCATCAGAGAACCATATGGTAGGAACAGCCGAATATGGAACCCTTTTCGTTCTTTGGACATCTCCTTTCACTTGTATGGCGACTATAGGGACCTTCATTTCGTACTCAGTTGGTACCCCTATTCATCGAGGGTATCGCTTTGATACCCCCAACAGACCTTTGGACACCGTGTTACTACTCCTTAAAGCAGTCATCAGAGAACCATTTAGTAGGAACAGCCGAATATGGAACACTTTTCGTTCTTTGGACACCTCCTATAACTTGTATGGCGACTATAGGGACCTTCATTTCGTACTCAGTTGGTACCCCTATTCATCGACGGTATCGCTTTGATACCCCCAACAGACCTTTGGACACCGTCTTACTACTCCTTAGAGCAGTCATCAGAGAACCATATAGTAGGAACAGCCGAATATGGAACCCTTTTCGTTCTTTGGACACCTCCTATAACTTGTATGGCGACTATAGGGACCTTCATTTCGTACTCAGTTGGTACCCCTATTCATCGAGGGTATCGCTTTGATACCCCCAACAGACCTTTGGACACCGTCTTACTACTCCTTAAAGCAGTCATCAGAGAACCATTTAGTAGGAACAGCCGAATATGGAACACTTTTCGTACTTTGGACACCTCCTATAACTTGTATGGCGACTATAGGGACCTTCATTTCGTACTCAGTTGGTACCCCTATTCATCGAGGGTATCGCTTTGATACCCCCAACAGACCTTTGGACACCGTCTTACTACTCCTTAGAGCAGTCATCAGAGAACCATATAGTAGGAACAGCCGAATATGGAACCCTTTTCGTTCTTTGGACACCTCCTATAACTTGTATGACGACTATGGGGACCTTCATTTCGTACTCAGTTGGTACCCCTATTCATCGAGGGTATCGCTGTGATACCCCCAACAGACCTTTGGACACCGTCTTACTACTCCTTAGAGCAGTCATCAGAGAACCATATGGTAGGAACAGCCGAATATGGAACCCTTTTCGTTCTTTGGACACCTCCTATAACTTGTATGGCGAACTATGGGGACCTTCATTTCGTACTCAGTTGGTACCCCTATTCATCGAGGTATCGCTGTGATACCCCCAACAGACCTTTGGACACCGTCTTACTACTCCTTAGAGCAGTCATCAGAGAACCATATAGTAGGAACAGCCGAATATGGAACCCTTTTCGTTCTTTGGACACCTCCTATAACTTGTATGGCGACTATGGGACCTTCATATCGTACTCAGTTGGTACCCCTATTCATCGAGGGTATCGCTGTGATACCCCCAACAGACCTTTGGACACCGTCTTACTACTCCTTAGAGCAGTCATCAGAGAACCATTTAGTAGGAACAGCCGAATTTGGAACCCTTTTCGTTCTTTGGACACCTCCTTTAACCTGTATGGCGACTATGGAACCTTCATTTCGTACTCAGTTGGTACCCCTATTCATCGAGGGTATCGCTGTGATACCCCCAACAGACCTTTGGACACCGTCTTATTACTCCTTAGAGCAGTCATCAGAGAACCATATAGTAGGAACAGCCGAATATGGAACCCTTTTCGTTCTTTGGACACCTCCTATAACTTGTATGGCGACTATGGGACCTTCATTTCGTACTCAGTTGGTACCCCTATTCATCGAGGGTATCGCTGTGATACCCCCAACAGACCTTTGGACACCGTCTTATTACTCCTTAGAGCAGTCATCAGAGAACCATATAGTAGGAACAGCCGAATATGGAACCCTTTTCGTTCTTTGGACACCTCCTATAACTTTTTTATATTTTTTTATATATTTTTTTTTATTCCTCCACCGACGGCGATGCGACTGGCGCCAGCATCTCGGGAGATACCGATCTCCGTGGGGACGGTGTGAGGGCGGGGGCGGTACTCGTCCGCGCTCCCGCATCCGACTCTCCTGGTGTCCCTGGCGTTCCCCTCGGGGCTGGCGTGGGTGCTCCCGTTCCGCTGCATAGTGTCGACAGCGTTCCCGGCGACAGGAGCGTCACCACTACTCGCGGCGACATCTTCATTTTTTTCGGTTTGACGGTTACGGTGGCCTCTGCATCCACCGACCCATCAGACCCGCTCTCCTCCTCTTGCATGGCTACCGCTGTCCGGTTCGTTGCTCTGCCCAGCAGTTGCTAGACTTCTGCGCCTAGCCGGTATGCGGTCCGCATTCGCCTTTATGGCAAAAGCTCAGTGCGGAGCTTTTATGGTGTGTGTCTTTCATAGTACTTGACCTAGTGCCTCATAGGTGGCGCTGGTGGCACTAAAGAGAAGAGCTCTCCCAGGACATCAACCGGAATGTCCGATGAGCTCTCCACTGTGCACTTGTCAGCCTATAAGCAACAACACTCCTCGCACGCACTAACCGACACTGACACACACTGCCCTACTAAGTGCGTGTGCCCTTAGCACGTGTTTATGGCCACGTCGTTTTTCACTCTTTTTTGATGCTGTTTTTACCACTGAATGTTTGTTTCTCTTTTCGGAGGTGATTTGCACAGCACTTTTACACTCCTGAAAGGTTTTTCTCAACCAAACTGCGGCTGCGGACTCCCTTTCATCCGCACCGAAAGGGAGCGCTTCGCACGCACGCACTCACCTAACCACACACGCACTTTTTTGGTCACACGCGCCGAAGCGCGACGCAATGTTTGTGTGCCGTTTTATACTATATTTGCCGGATATCACCGAAACTTCACACAGGTGGCGTACAAACTGGATAACTAAACACGTTTGCACGCACGTTTCACTGTTTTCAATACAGTTTCCTTTCGATAATCTGTTTTCACCAGAAGCTTTCGACACCTCCCCTATAACTTGATATGGCGACTATGGGTACCTTCATTCGTACTCAGTTGGTACCCCTATTCTTCGAGGGTATCGCTGTGATACCCCCAACAGACCTTTGGACACTCGTCTTACTACTCCTTAGAGCAGTCATCAGAGAACCATTATGGTAGGAACAGCCGAATATGGAACCCTTTTCGTTCTTTGGACACCTCCTATAACTTGTATGGACGACTATGGGGACCTTGCATATCGTACTCAGTTGGTACCCCTATTCATCGAGGGTATCGCTGTGATACCCCCAACAGACCTTTGGACACCGTCTTACTACTCCTTAAAGCAGTCATCAGAGAACCATATAGTAGGAACAAGCGAATATGGAACCCTTTTCGTTCTTTGGACACCTCCTATAACTTGTATGGCGACTATGGGGACCTTCATTTCGTACTCAGTTGGTACCCCTATTCATCGAGGGTATCGCTGTGATACCCCCAACAGACCTTTGGACACCGTCTTACTACTCCTTAGAGCAGTCATCAGAGAACCATATAGTAGGAACAGCCGAATATGGAACCCTTTTCGTTCTTTGGACACCTCCTATAACTTGTATGACGACTATGGGGACCTTCATTTCGTACTCAGTTGGTACCCCTATTCATCGAGGGTATCGCTGTGATACCCCCAATAGACCTTTGGACACCGTCTTACTACTCCTTAGAGCAGTCATCAGAGAACCATATAGTAGGAACAGCCGAATATGGAACCCTTTTCGTTCTTTGGACACCTCCTATAACTTGTATGGCGACTATGGGGACCTTCATGTCGTACTCAGTTGGTACCCTTATTCATCGAGGGTATCGCTGTGATACTCCCAACAGACCTTTGGACACCGTCTTACTACTCCTTCAAGCAATCATCAGAGAACCATATAGTAGGAACAGCCGAATATGGAACCCTTCTCGTACTTTGGACACCTCCTATAACTTGTATGGCGACTATGGGGACCTTCATATCGTACTCAGTTGGTACCCTTATTCATCGAGGGTATCGCTTTGATACCCCGAACAGACCTTTGGACACCGTCTTACTACTCCTTAGAGCAGTCATCAGAGAACCATATAGTAGGAACAGCCGAATATGGAACCCTTTTCGTTCTTTGGACACCTCCTATAACTTGTATGGCGACTATGGGGACCTTCATATCGTACTCAGTTGGTACCCCTATTCATCGAGGATATCGCTGTGATACCCCCAACAGACCTTTGAACACCGTCTCACTACTCCTCAGAGCAGTCATCAGAGAACCAAATAGTACGAACAGCCGAATATGGAACCCTTTTCGTTCTTTGGACACCTCCTATAACTTGTATGGCGACTATGGGGACCTTCATTTCGTACTCAGTTGGTACCCCTATTCATCGAGGGTATCGCTGTGATACCCCCAACAGACCTTTGGACACCGTCTTACTACTCCTTGAAGCAGTCATCAGAGAACCATGTGGTAGGAACAGCCGAATATGGAACCCTTCTCGTACTTTGGACACCTCCTATAACTTGTATGGCGACTATGGGACCTTCATATCGTACTCAGTTGGTACCCCTATTCATCGAGGGTATCGCTGTGATACCCCCAACAGACCTTTGGACACCGTCTTACTATTCATAAAGCAGGCATCAGAGAACCATATAGTAGGAACAGCCGAATATGGAACCCTTTTCGTTCTTTGGACACCTCCTATAACTTGTATGGCGACTATGGGGACCTTCATATCGTACTCAGTTGGTACCCCTATTCATCGAGGGTATCGCTGTGATACCCCCAACAGACCTTTGGACACCGTCTTACTACTCCTTAAAGCAGTCATCAGAGAACCATATAGTAAGAACAGCCGAATATTGAACCCTTTTCGTTCTTTGGACACCTCCTATAACTTGTATGGCGACTATGGGGACCTTCATTTCGTACTCAGTTGGTACCCTATTCATCGAGGGTATCGCTGTGATACCCCCAACAGACCTTTGGACACCGTCTTACTACTCCTTAGAGCAGTCATCAGAGAACCATATAGTAGGAACAGCCGAATATGGAACCCTTTTCGTTCTTTGGACACCTCCTATAACTTGTATGGCGACTATGGGGACCTTCATTATCGTACTCAGTTGGTACCCCTATTCATCGAGGGTATCGCTGTGATACCCCCAACAGACCTTTGGACACCGTCTTACTACTCCTTAGAGCAGTCATCAGAGAACCATATAGTAGAAACAGCCGAATATGGAACCCTTTTCGTTCTTTGGACACCTCCTATAACTTGTATGGCGACTATGGGGACCTTCATATCGTACTCAGTTGGTACCCCTATTCATCGAGGGTATCGCTGTGATACCCCCAACAGACCTTTGGACACCGTCTTACTACTCCTTAGAGCAGTCATCAGAGAACCATATAGTAGGAACAGCCGAATATGGAACCCTTTTCGTTCTTTGGACACCTCCTATAACTTGTATGACGACTATGGGGACCTTCATTCGTACTCAGTTGGTACCCCTATTCATCGAGGGTATCGCTGTGATACCCCCAACAGACCTTTGGACACCGTCTTACTACTCCTTAGAGCAGTCATCAGAGAACCATATAGTAGGAACAGCCGAATATGGAACCCTTTTCGTTCTTTGGACACCTCCTATAACTTGTATGACGACTATGGGACCTTCATATCGTACTCAGTTGGTACCCCTATTCATCGAGGGTATCGCTGTGATACCCCCAACAGACCTTTGGACACCGTCTTACTACTCCTTAGAGCAGTCATCAGAGAACCATGAGGTAGGAACAGCCGAATATGGAACCCTTTTCGTTCTTTGGACACCTCCTATAACTTGTATGGCGACTATGGGACCTTCATATCGTACTCAGTTGGTACCCCTATTCATTGAGGGTATCGCTGTGGTTCCCCCAACAGACCTTTGGACACCGTCTTACTACTCCTTAGAGCAGTCATCAGAGAACCATATAGTAGAAAAAGCCGAATATGGAACCCTTTTCGTTCTTTGGACACCTCCTATAACTTGTATGACGACTATGGGACCTTCATATCGTACTCAGTTTGGTACCCCTATTCATCGAGGGTATCGCTGTGATACCCCCAACAGACCTTTGGACACCGTCTTACTACTCCTTAGAGCAGTCATCAGAGAACCATATAGTAGGAACAACCGAATATGGAACCCTTTTCGTTCTTTGGACACCTCCTATAACTTGTATGACGACTATGGGACCTTCATATCGTACTCAGTTGGTACCCCTATTCATCGAGGGTATCGCTGTGATACCCCCAACAGACCTTTGGACACCGTCTTACTACTCCTTAGAGCAGTCATCAGAGAACCATATGGTAGGATCAACCGAATATGGAACCCTTTTCGTTCTTTGGACACCTCCTATAACTTGTATGACGACTATGGGACCTTCATATCGTACTCAGTTGGTACCCCTATTCATCGAGGGTATCGCTGTGATACCCGCAACAGACCTTTGGACACCGTCTTACTACTCCTTAGAGCAGTCATCAGAGAACCATATGGTAGGATCAACCGAATATGGAACCCTTTTCGTTCTTTGGACACCTCCTATAACTTGTATGACGACTATGGGACCTTCATATCGTACTCAGTTGATACCCCTATTCATCGAGGGTATCGCTGTGATACCCGCAACAGACCTTTGGACACCGTCTTACTACTCCTTAGAGCAGTCATCAGAGAACCATATAGTAGGAACAGCCGAATATGGAACCCTTTTCGTTCTTTGGACACCTCCTATAACTTCTTTTGTTTATTTTTTTTTATTTCTCTACCGACGGCGATGCGACTGGCGCCAGCATCTCGGGAGATACCGATCTCCGTGGTGACTCCCGCATCCGACTCTCCTGGTGTCCCTGGCGTTCCCCTCGGGGCTGGCGTGGGTGCTCCCGTTGCGCTGCATAGTGACGACAGCGTTCCCGGCGACAGGAGCGTCACCACTACTCGCGGCGACATCTTCATTTTTTTCGGTTTGACGGTTACGGTGGCCTCTGCATCCACCGACCCATCACACCCGCTCTCCTCCTCTTGCATGGCTACCGCTGTCCGGTTCGTTGCTCTGCCCAGCAGTTGCTAGACTTCTGCGCCTAGCCGGTATGCGGTCCGCATTCGCCTTTATGGCAAAAGCTCAGTGCGGAGCTTTTATGGTGTGTGTCTTTGATAGGACTTGAGCTAGTGCCCCATAGGTGGCGCTGGTGGCACTAAAGAGAAGAGCTCTCCCAGGACATCAACCGGAATGTCCGATGAGCTCTTCACTGTGCACTTGTCAGCCTATAAGCAAACAACACTCCTCGCACGCACTAACCGACACTGACACACACTGCCCTACTAAGTGCGTGTGCCCTTAGCACGTGTTTATGCCACGTCGTTTTTCACTCTTTTCTGATGCTGTTTTTACCACTGAATGTTTGTTTTCTCTTTTCGGAGGTGATTTGCACAGCACTTTTACACTCCTGAAAGGTTTTCTCAACCAAACTGCGACTGCGAACTCCCTTTCATCCGCACCGAAAGGGAGCGCTTCGCACGCACGCACTCACCAAACCACACACGCACTTTTTTGGTCACACGCGCCGAAGCGCGACGCAATGTTTGTGTGCAGTTTTATACTATATTTGCACGGATTTTCACCGAAACTTCACACAGGTGGCGTACAAACTGGATAACTAAACACTTTGCACGCACGTTTAACTGTTTTCAATATAGTTTCCTTTCGATAATCTGTTTTCACCAAAAGCACACGAAAGGCGTCCGCTCGCTTCGGTTGACAGTTCGCCTCTCCCTCCTATAACTTGTATGACGACTATGGGACCTGGATATCGTACTCAGTTGGTACCCCTTTTCATCGAGGGTATCGCTTTGATACCCCCAACAGACCTTTGGACACCGTCTTACTACTCCTTAGAGCAGTCATCAGAGAACCATGTGGTAGGGACAGCCGAATATGGAACCCTTTTCGTTCTTTGGACATCTCCTATAACTTGTATGGCGACTATGGGGACCTTCATTTCGAACTCAGTTGGTACCCCTATTCATCGAGGGTATCGCTTTGATACCCCCAACAGACCTTTGGACACCGTCTTACTACTCCTTAGAGCAGTCATCAGAGAACCATATAGTAGGAACAGCCGAATATGGAACCCTTTTCGTTCTTTGGACACCTTCTATAACTTGTATGGCGACTATGGGACCTTCATTTCGTACTCAGTTGGTACCCCTATTCATCGAGGGTATCGCTGTGATACCCCCAACAGACCTTTGGACACCGTCTTACTACTCCTTAGAGCAGTCATCAGAGAACCATATGGTAGGAACAGCCGAATATGGAACCCTTTTCGTTCTTTGGACACCTCCTATAACTTGTATGGCGACTATGGCGACCTTCATTTCGTACTCAGTTGGTACCCCTATTCATCGAGGGTATCGCTTTGATAACCCCAACAGACCTTTGGACACCGTCTTACTACTCCTTAGAGCAGTCATCAGAGAACCATATGGTAGGAACAGCCGAATATGGAACCCTTCACGTTCTTTGGACACCTCCTATAACTTGTATGGCGGACTATGGGGACCTTCATTATCGTACTCAGTTGGTACCCCTATTCATCGAGGGTATCGCTTTGATAACCCCCAACAGACCTTTGGACACCGTCTTACTACTCCTTAGAGCAGTCATCAGAGAACCATATGGTAGGAACAGCCGAATATGGAACCCTTTTCGTACTTTGGACACCTCCTATAACTTGTATGGCGACTATGGGGACCTTCATATCGTACTCAGTTGGTACCCCTATTCATCGAGGGTATCGCTTTGATAACCCCAACAGACCTTTGGACACCGTCTTACTACTCCTTAGAGCAGTCATCAGAGAACCATATGGTAGGAACAGCCGAATATGGAACCCTTTCGTTCTTTGGACACCTCCTATAACTTGTATGGCGACTATGGGACCTTCATATCGTACTCAGTTGGTACCCCTATTCATCGAGGGTATCGCTGTGATACCCCAACAGACCTTTGGACACCGTCTTACTACTCCTTAGAGCAGTCATCAGAGAACCATATGGTAGGAAACGCCGAATATGGAACCCTTTTCGTTCTTTGGACACCTCCTATAACTTGTACGACGACTATGGGACCTTCATTCGTACTCAGTTGGTACCCCTATTCATCGAGGGTATCGCTGTGATACCCCCAACAGACCTTTGGACACCGTCTTACTACTCCTTAGAGCAGTCATCAGAGAACCATATGGTAGGAACTGCCGAATATGGAACCCTTTTCGTTCTTTGGACACCTCCTATAACTTGTACGACGACTATGGGACCTTCATTTCGTACTCAGTTGGTACCCCTATTCATCGAGGGTATCGCTGTGATACCCCCAACAGACCTTTGGACACCGTCTTACTACTCCTTAGAGCAGTCATCAGAGAACCATATAGTAGGAAATAGCCGAATATGGAACCCTTTTCGTTCTTTGGACACCTCTTCTAACTTCTTTTTTTATTTTTTTTATTTTTTTTTATTCCTCTACCGACGGCGATGCGACTGGCGCCAGCATCTCGGGAGATACCGATTTCCGTGGTGACTCCCGCATCCGACTCTCCTGGTGTCCCTGGCTTTCCCCTCGGGGCTGTCGTGGGTGCTCCCGTTGCGCTGCATAGTGACGACAGCGTTCCGGCGACAGGAGCGTCACCACTACTCGCGGCGACATCTTCATTTTTTTCGGTTTGACGGTTACGGTGGCCTCTGCATCCACCGACCCATCAGACCCGCTCTCCTCCTCTTGCATGGCTACCGCTGTCCGGTTCGTTGCTCTGCCCAGCAGTTGCTAGACTTCTGCGCCTAGCCGGTATGCGGTCCGCATTCGCCTTTATGGCAAAAGCTCAGTGCGGAGCTTTTATGGTGTGTGTCTTTGATAGGACTTGAGCTAGTGCCCCATAGGTGGCGCTGGTGGCACTAAAGAGAAGAGCTCTCCAGGACATCAACCGGAATGTCCGATGAGCTCTTCACTGTGCACTTGTCAGCCTATAAGCAAACAACACTCCTCGCACGCACTAACCGACACTGACACACACTGCCCTACTAAGTGCGTGTGCCCTTAGCACGTGTTTATGCCACGTCGTTTTTCACTCTTTTCTGATGCTGTTTTTACCACTGAATGTTTGTTTTCTCTTTTCGGAGGTGATTTGCACAGCACTTTTACACTCCTGAAAGGTTTTCTCAACCAAACTGCGGCTGCGGACTCCCTTTCATCCGCACCGAAAGGGAGCGCTTCGCACGCACGCACTCACCTAACCACACACGCACTTTTTTGGTCACACGCGCCGAAGCGCGACGCAATGTTTGTGTGCCGTTTTATACTATATTTGCACGGATTTTCACCGAAACTTCACACAGGTGGCGTACAAACTGGATAACTAAACACTTTGCACGCACGTTTCACTGTTTTCAATATAGTTTCCTTTCGATAATCTGTTTTCACCAGAAGCTCACGAAAGGCGTCCGCTCGCTTCGGTTGACAGTTCGCCTCTCCCTCCTATAACTTGTATGACGACTATGGGACCTGGATATCGTACTCAGTTGGTACCCCTATTCATCGAGGGTATCGCTTTGATACCCCCAACAGACCTTTGGACACCGTCTTACTACTCCTTAGAGCAGTCATCAGAGAACCATGTGGTAGGGACAGCCGAATATGGAACCCTTTTCGTTCTTTGGACACCTCCTATAACTTGTATGGCGACTATGGGGACCTTCATTTCGAACTCAGTTGGTACCCCTATTCATCGAGGGTATCGCTTTGAAACCCCCAACAGACCTTTGGACACCGTCTTACTACTCCTTAGAGCAGTCATCAGAGAACCATATAGTAGGAACAGCCGAATATGGAACCCTTTTCGTTCTTTGGACACCTTCTATAACTTGTATGGTGACTATGGGACCTTCATTTCGTACTCAGTTGGTACCCCTATTCATCGAGGGTATCGCTGTGATACCCCCAACAGACCTTTGGACACCGTCTTACTACTCCTTAGAGCAGTCATCAGAGAACCATGTGGTAGGAACAGCCGAATATGGAACCCTTTTCGTTCTTTGGACACCTCCTATAACTTGTATGGCGACTATGGCGACCTTCATTTCGTACTCAGTTGGTACCCCTATTCATCGAGGGTATCGCTTTGATAACCCCAACAAACCTTTGGACACCGTCTTACTACTCCTTAGAGCAGTCATCAGAGAACCATATGGTAGGAACAGCCGAATATGGAACCCTTCACGTTCTTTGGACACCTCCTATAACTTGTATGGCGACTATGGGGACCTTCATTTCGTACTCAGTTGGTACCCCTATTCATCGAGGGTATCGCTTTGATAACCCCAACAGACCTTTGGACACCGTCTTACTACTCTTTAGAGCAGTCATCAGAGAACCATATGGTAGGAACAGCCGAATATGGAATTCTTTTTGTACTTTGAACAACTCTTATAACTTGTATGGCGACTATGGGGACGTTCATATCGTACTCAGTTGGTACCCCTATTCATCGAGGGTATCGCTGTGATACCCCCAACAGACCTTTGGACACCGTCTTACTACTCCTTAGAGCAGTTATCAGAGAACCATTTAGTAGGAAACGCCGAATATGGAACCCTTTTCGTTCTTTGGACACCTCCTATAACTTGTACGACGACTATGGGACCTTCATTTCGTACTCAGTTGGTACCCCTATTCATCGAGGGTATCGCTGTGATACCCCCAACAGACCTTTGGACACCGTCTTACTACTCCTTAAAGCAGTCATCAGAGAACCATATGGTAGGAACTGCCGAATATGGAACCTTTTTCGTTCTTTGAACACCTCCTATAACTTGTACGACGACTATGGGACCTTCATTTCGTACTCAGTTGGTACCCCTATTCATCGAGGGTATCGCTGTGATACCCCCAACAGACCTTTGGACACCGTCTTACTACTCCTTAGAGCAGTCATCAGAGAACCATATAGTAGAAATAGCCGAATATGGAACCCTTTTCGTTCTTTGGACACCTCTTCTAACTTCTTTTTTTTATTTTTTTTATTTTTTTTTATTCCTCTACCGACGGCGATGCGACTGGCGCCAGCATCTCGGGAGATACCGATTTCCGTGGTGACTCCCGCATCCGACTCTCCTGGTGTCCCTGGCTTTCCCCTCGGGGCTGTCGTGGGTGCTCCCGTTGCGCTGCATAGTGACGACAGCGTTCCCGGCGACAGGAGCGTCACCACTACTCGCGGCGACATCTTCATTTTTTTCGGTTTGACGGTTACGGTGGCCTCTGCATCCACCGACCCATCAGACCCGCTCTCCTCCTCTTTCATGGCTACCGCTGTCCGGTTCGTTGCTCTGCCCAGCAGTTGCTAGACTTCTGCGCCTAGCCGGTATGCGGTCCGCATTCGCCTTTATGGCAAAAGCTCAGTGCGGAGCTTTTATGGTGTGTGTCTTTGATAGGACTTGAGCTAGTGCCCCATAGGTGGCGCTGCTGGCACTAAAGAGAAGAGCTCTCCCAGGACATCAACCGGAATGTCCGATGAGCTCTTCACTGTGCACTTGTCAGCCTATAAGCAAACAACACTCCTCGCACGCACTAACCGACACTGACACACACTGCCCTACTAAGTGCGTGTGCCCTTAGCACGTGTTTATGCCACGTCGTTTTTCACTCTTTTCTGATGCTGTTTTTACCACTGAATGTTTGTTTTCTCTTTTCGGAGGTGATTTTCACAGCACTTTTACACTCCTGAAAGGTTTTCTCAACCAAACTGCGGCTGCGGACTCCCTTTCATCCGCACCGAAAGGGAGCGCTTCGCACGCACGCACTCACCTAACCACACACGCACTTTTTTGGTTACACGCGCCGAAGCGCGACGCAATGTTTGTGTGCCGTTTTATACTATATTTGCACGGATTTTCACCGAAACTTCACACAGGTGGCGTACAAACTGGATAACTAAACACTTTGCACGCACGTTTCACTGTTTTCAACATAGTTTCCTTTCGATAATCTGTTTTCACCAAAAGCACACGAAAGGCGTCCGCTCGCTTCGGTTGACAGTTCGCCTCTCCCTCCTATAACTTGTATGACGACTATTGGACCTGCATATGGTACTCAGTTGGTACCCCTATTCATCGAGGGTATCGCTTTGATACCCCCAACAGACCTTTGGACACCGTCTTACTACTCCTTGGATTAGCCATCAGAGAACCATATAGTAGAAACAGTCGAATATGGAACCCTTTTCGTACTTTGGACACCTCCTTTAACTTGTATGGCGACTATGGGGACCTTCATATCGTATTCAGATGGTACCCCTATTCATCGAGGGTATCGTTGTGATACCCCCAACAGACCTTTGGACACCGTCTTACTACTCCGTAAAGCAGTCATCAGAGAACCGTTTAGCAGGAACAGCCGAATATGGAACCCTTTTCGTTCTTTGTACACCTCCTATAACTTGTATGGCGACTATGGGACCTTCATATCGTACTCAGTTGGTACCCTTATTCATCGAGGGTATCGCTGTGATACCCCCAACAGACCTTTGGACACCGTCTTACTAATCCTTAGAGCAGTCATCAGAGAACCATGTGGTAGGAACAGCCGAATATGGAACCCTTTTCGTACTTTGGACACCTCCTTTAACTTGTATGGCGACTATGGGGACCTTCATTTCGTACTCAGTTGGTACCCCTATTCATCGAGGGTATCGCTTTGATACCCCCAACAGACCTTTGGACACCGTCTTACTACTCCTTAGAGCAGTCATCAGAGAACCATATAGTAGGAACAGCCGAATATGGAACCCTTTTCGTTCTTTGTACACCTCCTATAACTTGTATGGCGACTATGGGACCTTCATATCGTACTCAGTTGGTACCCTTATTCATCGAGGGTATCGCTGTGATACCCCCAACAGACCTTTGGACACCGTCTTACTACTCCTTAGAGCAGTCATCAGAGAACCATATGGTAGGAACAGCCGAATATGGAACCCTTTTCGTTCTTTGGACACCTCCTATAACTTCTTTTGTTTATTTTTTTTATTTTTTTTTTATTTCTCTACCGACGGCGATGCGACTGGCGCCAGCATCTCGGGAGATACCGATCTCCGTGGTGACTCCCGCATCCGACTCTCCTGGTGTCCCTGGCGTTCCGATCGGGGCTGGCGTGGGTGCTCCCGTTGCGCTGCATAGTGACGACAGCGTTCCCGGCGACAGGAGCGTCACCACTACTCGCGGCGACATCTTCATTTTTTCGGTTTGACGGTTACGGTGGCCTCTGCATCCACCGACCCATCAGACCCGCTCTCCTCCTCTTGCATGGCTACCGCTGTCCAGTTCGTTGCTCTGACCAGCAGTTGCTAGACTTCTGCGCCTAGCCGGTATGCGGTCCGCATTCGCCTTTATGGCAAAAGCACAGTGCGGAGCTTTTATGGTGTGTGTCTTTGATAGGACTTGAGCTAGTGCCCCATAGGTGGCGCTGGTGGCACTAAAGAGAAGAGCTCTCCCAGGACATCAACCGGAATGTCCGATGAGCTCTCCACTGTGCACTTGTCAGCCTATAAGCAAACAACACTCCTCGCACGCACTAACCGACACTGACACACACTGCCCTACTAAGTGCGTGTGCCCTTAGCACGTGTTTATGCCACGTCGTTTTTCACTCTTTTTTGATGCTGTTTTTACCACTGAATGTTTGTTTTCTCTTTTCGGAGGTGATTTGCACAGCACTTTTACACTCCTGAAAGGTTTTCTCAACCAAACTGCAGCTGCGGACTCCCTTTCATCCGCACCGAAAGGGAGCGCTTCGCACGCACGCACTCACCTAACCACACACGCACTTTTTTGGTCACACGCGCCGAAGCGCGACGCAATGTTTGTGTGCCGTTTTATACTATATTTGCACGGATTTTCACCGAAACTTCACACAGGTGGCGTACAAACTGGATAACTAAACACTTTGCACGCACGTTTAACTGTTTTCAATATAGTTTCCTTTCGATAATCTGTTTTAACCAGAAGCTCACGAAAGGCGTCCGCTTGCTTCGGTTGACAGTTCGCCTTTCCCTCCTATAACTTGTATGACGACTATGGGACCTTCATTTCGTACTCAGTTGGTACCCTTATTCATCGAGGGTATCGCTGTGATACCCCCAACAGACCTTTGGACACCGTCTTTCTACTCCTTGGAGCAGTCATCAGAGAACCATATAGTAGGAACAGCCGAATATGGAACCATTTTCGTTCTTTGGACACCTCCTATAACTTGTATGGCGACTATGGGACCTTCATTTCCTACTCAGTTGGTACCCCTTTTCATCGAGGGTATCGCTGTGATACCCCCAACAGACCTTTGGACACCGTCTTACTACTCCTTGGAGCAGTCATCAGAGAACCATATAGTAGGAACAGCCGAATATGGAACCCTTTTCGTTCTTTGGACACCTCCTATAACTTGTATGGCGACTATGGGGACCTTCATTTCGTACTCAGTTGGTACCCCTATTCATCGAGGGTATCGCTGTGATACCCCCAACAGACCTTTGGACACCGTCTTACTACTCCTTAGAGTAGTCATCAGAGAACCATATAGTAGGAACAGCCGAATATGGAACCCTTTTCGTTCTTTGGACACCTCCTATAACTTGTATGACGACTATGGGACCTTCATATCGTACTCAGTTGGTACCCCTATTCATCGAGGGTATCGCTGTGATACCCCCAACAGACCTTTGGACACCGTCTTACTACTCCTTAGAGGAGTCATCAAAGAACCATGTGGTAGGAACAGCCGAATATGGAACCCTTTTCGTTCTTTGGACACCTCCTATAACTTGTATGGCGACTATGGGGACCTTCATTTCCTACTCAGTTGGTACCCTTATTCATCGAGGGTATCGCTGTGATACCCCCAACAGACCTTTGGACACCGTCTTACTACTCCTTAGAGCAGTCATCAGAGAACCATGTGGTAGGAACAGCCGAATATGGAACCCTTTTCGTTCTTTGGACACCTCCTATAACTTGTATGGCGACTATGGGGACCTTCATTTCCTACTCAGTTGGTACCCTTATTCATCGAGGGTATCGCTGTGATACCCCCAACAGACCTTTGGACACCGTCTTACTACTCCTTAGAGCAGTCATCAGAGAACCATGTTGTAGGAACAGCCGAATATGGAACCCTTTTCGTTCTTTGGGCACCTCCTATAACTTGTATGGCGTCTTTGGGACCTTCATTTCGTACTCAGTTGGTACCCCTATTCATCGAGAGTATCGCTGTGATACCCCCAACAGACCTTTGGACACCGTCTTACTACTCCTTCAAGCAGTCATCAGAGAACCATATAGTAGGAACAGCCGAATATGGAACCCTTTTCGTTCTTTGGACACCTCCTATAACTTGTATGGCGACTATGGGACCTTCATTTCGTACTCAGTTGGTACCCCTATTCATCGAGGGTATCGCTGTGATACCCCCAACAGACCTTTGGACACCGTCTTACTACTCCTTAGAGGAGTCATCAAAGAACCATGTGGTAGGAACAGCCGAATATGGAACCCTTTTCGTTCTTTGGACACCTCCTATAACTTGTATGGCGACTATGGGGACCTTCATTTCCTACTCAGTTGGTACCCTTATTCATCGAGGGTATCGCTGTGATACCCCCAACAGACCTTTGGACACCGTCTTACTACTCCTTAGAGCAGTCATCAGAGAACCATGTGGTAGGAACAGCCGAATATGGAACCCTTTTCGTTCTTTGGACACCTCCTATAACTTGTATGGCGACTATGGGACCTTCATTTCGTACTCAGTTGGTACCCTTATTCATCGAGGGTATCGCTGTGATACCCCCAACAGACCTTTGGACACCGTCTTACTACTCCTTAGAGCAGTCATCAGAGAACCATGTTGTAGGAACAGCCGAATATGGAACCCTTTTCGTTCTTTGGGCACCTCCTATAACTTGTATGGCGTCTTTGGGACCTTCATTTCGTACTCAGTTGGTACCCCTATTCATCGAGAGTATCGCTTTGATACCCCCAACAGACCTTTGGACACCGTCTTACTACTCCTTAGAGCAGTCATCAGAGAACCATATAGTAGGAACAGCCGAATATGGAACCCTTTTCGTTCTTTGGACACCTCCTATAACTTGTATGACGACTATGGGACCTTCATTTCGTACTCAGTTGGTACCCCTATTCATCGAGGGTATCGCTGTGATACCCCCAACAGACCTTTGGACACCGTCTTACTACTCCTTAGAGCAGTCATCAGAGAACCATATAGTAGGAACAGCCGAATATGGAACCCTTTTCGTTCTTTGGACACCTCCTATAACTTGTATGACGACTATGGGACCTTCATATCGTACTCAGTTGGTACCCTTATTCATCGAGGATATCGCTTTGATACCTCCAACAGACCTTTGGACACCGTCTTACTACTCCTTAGAGCAGTCATCAGAGAACCATATATTAGGAACAGCCGAATATGGAACCCTTTTCGTTCTTTGGACACCTCCTATAACTTGTATGACGACTATGGGACCTTCATATCGTACTCAGTTGGTACCCCTATTCATCGAGGGTATCGCTTTGATACCCCCAACAGACCATTGAACACCGTCTTACTTACTCCTTAGAGCAGTCATCAGAGAACCATATGGTAGGAACAGCCGAATATGGAACCCTTTTCGTACTTTGGACACCTCCTATAACTTGTATGACGACTATGGGACCTTCATATCGTACTCAGTTGGTACCCTTATTCATCGAGGATATCGCTTTGATACCTCCAACAGACCTTTGGACACCGTCTTACTACTCCTTAGAGCAGTCATCAGAGAACCATATAGTAGGAACAGCCGAATATGGAACCCTTTTCGTACTTTGGACACCTCCTATAACTTGTATGACGACTATGGGACCTTCATATCGTACTCAGTTGGTACCCCTATTCATCGAGGGTATCACTTTGATACCCCCAACAGACCTTAGGACACCCTCTTTCTACTCCTTAGAGCAGTCATCAGAGAACCATTTAGTAGGAACAGCCGAATATGGAACCCTTTTCGTACTTTGGACACCTCCTATAACTTTTTTTTTATTTATTTTTTATTTATTTTTATTCCTCTACCGACGGCGATGCGACTGGCACCAGCATCTCGGGAGACACGATCTCCGTGTTGACGGTGTGGGGGCGGGGGCGGTACTCGTCCGCGCTCCCGCATCCGACTCTCCTGGTGTTCCTGGCGTTCCCCTCGGGGCTGGCGTGGGTGCTCCCGTTGCGCTGCATAGTGACGACAGCGTTCCCGGCGACAGGAGCGTCACCACTACTCGCGGCGACATCTTCATTTTTTTCGGTTTGACGGTTACGGTGGCCTCTGCATCCACCGACCCATCAGACCCGCTCTCCTCCTCTTGCATGGCTACCGCTGTCCGGTTCGTTGCTCTGCCCAGCAGTTGCTAGACTTCTGCGCCTAGCCGGTATGCGGTTCGCATTCGCCTTTATGGCAAAAGCTCAGTGCGGAGCTTTTATGGTGTGTGTCTTTGATAGGACTTGAGCTAGTACCCCATAGGTGGCGCTGGTGGCACTAAAAGGAAGAGCTCTCCCAGGACATCAACCGGAATGTCCGATGAGCTCTTCACTGTGCACTTGTCAGCCTATAAGCAAACAACACTCCTCGCACGCACTAACCGACACTGACACACACTGCCCTACTAAGTGCGTGTGCCCTTAGCACGTGTTTATGCCACGTCGTTTTTCACTCTTTTCTGATGCTGTTTTTACCACTGAATGTTTGTTTTCTCTTTTCGGAGGTAATTTGCACAGCACTTTTACACTCCTGAAAGGTTTTCTCAACCAAACTGCGACTGCGGACTCCTTTTCATCCGCACCGAAAGGGAGCGCTTCGCACGCACGCACTCACTAAACCACACACGCACTTTTTTGGTCACACGCGCCGAAGCGCGACGCAATGTTTGTGTGCAGTTTTATACTATATTTGCCCGGATTTTCACCGAAACTTCACACAGGTGGCGTACAAACTGGATAACTAAACACTTTGCACGCACGTTTCACTGTTTTCAATATAGTTTCCTTTCGATAATCTGTTTACACCAAAAGCACACGAAAGGCGTCCGCTCGCTTCGGTTGACAGTTCGCCTCTCCCTCCTATAACTTGTATGACGACTATGGGACCTGGATATCGTACTCAGTTGGTACCCCTATTCATCGAGGGTATCGCTGTGATACCCCCAACAGACCTTTGGACACCGTCTTACTACTCCTTAGAGCAGTCATCAGAGAACCATAAAGAAGGAACAGCCGAATATGGAACCCTTTTCGTTCTTTGGACACCTCCTTTAACTTGTATGGCGACTAATGCTACCAACATTTCGTACTCAGTTGGTACCCC
This sequence comes from Anopheles stephensi, assembly GCF_013141755.1. Classification (NCBI taxonomy): domain Eukaryota; kingdom Metazoa; phylum Arthropoda; class Insecta; order Diptera; family Culicidae; genus Anopheles; species Anopheles stephensi. The sequence goes on along the minus strand of NW_023405362.1, from coordinate 151,012 downwards.
TATTCATCGAGGGTATCGCTTTGATACCCCCAACAGACCTTTGGACACCGTCTTACTACTCCTTAGAGCAGTCATCAGAGAACCATATAGTAGGAACAGCCGAATATGGAACCCTTTTCGTTCTTTGGATACCTCCTATAACTTGTATGGCGACTATGGGGACCTTCATTTCGTACTCGGTTGGTACCCCTGTTCATCGAGGGTATCGCTTTGATACCCCCAACAGACCTTTGGACACCGTCTTACTACTCCTTAGAGCAGTCATCAGAGAACCATATAGGAAGAACAGCCGAATATGGAACCCTTTTCGTTCTTTGGACACCTCCTATAACTTGGTACTATGGGACCTTCATTTCGTACTTAGTTGGTACCCCTATTCATCGAGGGTATCGCTGTGATACCCCCAACAGACCTTTGGACACCGTCTTACTACTCTTTAAAGCAGTCATCAGAGAACCACATAGTAGAAACAGCCGAATATGGAACCCTTTTCGTTCTTTGGACACCTCCTATAACTTGTATGGCGACTATGGGGACCTTCATTTCGTACTCGGTTGGTACCCCTGTTCATCGAGGGTATCGCTTTGATACCCCCAACAGACCTTTGGACACCGTCTTACTACTCCTTAGAGCAGTCATCAGAGAACCATATAGGAAGAACAGCCGAATATGGAACCCTTTTCGTTCTTTGGACACCTCCTATAACTTGTATGGCGACTATGGGGACCTTCATTTCGTACTCAGTTGGTACCCCTATTCATCGCGGGTATCGCTGTGATACCCCCAACAGACCTTTGGACACCGTCTTACTACTCCTTAGAGCAGTCATCAGAGAACCATATAGGAAGAACAGCCGAATATGGAACCCTTTTCGTTCTTTGGACACCTCCTATAACTTGGTACTATGGGACCTTCATTTCGTACTCAGTTGGTACCCCTATTCATCGAGGGTATCGCTGTGATACCCCCAACAGACCTTTGGACACCGTCTTACTACTCTTTAAAGCAGTCATCAGAGAACCATAAAGAAGGAACAGCCGAATATGGAACCCTTTTCGTTCTTTGGACACCTTCTATAACTTGTATGGCGACTATGGGACCTTCATTTCGTACTCAGTTGGTACCCCTATTCATCGCGGGTATCGCTGTGATACCCCCAACAGACCTTTGGACACCGTCTTACTACTCCTTAGAGCAGTCATCAGAGAACCATTTAGTAGGAACAGCCGAATATGGAACCCTTTTCGTACTTTGGACACCTCCTATACCTTGTATGGCGACTATGGGGACCTTCATATCGTACTCAGTTGGTACCCTTATTCATCGAGGGTATCGCTGTGATACCCCTAACAGACCTATAGAGACCGTCTTACTACTCCTTAGAGCAGTCATCAGAGAACCATTTAGTAGGAACAGCCGAATATGGAACCCTTTTCGTTCTTTGGACACCTCCTATAACTTGTATGGCGACTATGGGACCTTCATTTCGTACTCAGTTGGTACCCCTATTCATCGAGGGTATCGCTGTGATACCCCCAACAGACCTTTGGACACCGTCTTACTACTCCGTAAAGCAGTCATCAGAGAACCATAAAGAAGGAACAGCCGAATATGGAACCCTTTTCGTTCTTTGGACACCTCCTATAACTTGTATGACGACTATGGGACCTTCATTTCGTACTCAGTTGGTACCCCTATTCATCGCGGGTATCGCTGTGATACCCCCAACAGACCTTTGGACACCGTCTTACTACTCCTTAGAGCAGTCATCAGAGAACCATTTAGTAGGAACAGCCGAATATGGAACCCTTTTCGTACTTTGGACACCTCCTATACCTTGTATGGCGACTATGGGGACCTTCATATCGTACTCAGTTGGTACCCTCATTCATCGAGGGTATCGCTGTGATACCCCTAACAAACCTATAGAGACCGTCTTACTACTCCTTAGAGCAGTCATCAGAGAACCATTTAGTAGGAACAGCCGAATATGGAACCCTTTTCGTTCTTTGGACACCTCCTATAACTTGTATGGCGACTATGGGACCTTCATTTCGTACTCAGTTGGTACCCCTATTCATCGAGGGTATCGCTGTGATACCCCCAACAGACCTTTGGACACCGTCTTACTACTCCGTAAAGCAGTCATCAGAGAACCATAAAGAAGGAACAGCCGAATATGGAACCCTTTTCGTTCTTTGGACACTTCCTATAACTTGTATGACGACTATGGGACCTTCATATCGTACTCAGTTGGTACCCCTATGCATCGAGGGTATCGCTTTGATACCCCCAACAGACCTTTGGACACCGTCCTACGACTCCTTAGAGCAGTCATCAGAGAACCATATAGGAGGAACAGCCGAATATGGAACCCTTTTCGTTCTTTGGACATCTCCTACAACTTGTATGGCGACTATGGGGACCTTCATATCGTACTCAGTTGGTACCCCTATTCATCGCGGGTATCGCTGTGATACCCCCAACAGACCTTTGGACACCGTCTTACTACTCCTTAAAGCAGTCATCAGAGAACCATAAAGAAGGAACAGCCGAATATGGAACCCTTTTCGTTCTTTGGAAACCTCCTATAACTTGTATGGCGACTATGGGACCTTCATATCGTACTCAGTTGGTACCCCTATTCATCGAGGGTATCGCTGTGATACCCCCAACAGACCTTTGGACACCGTCTTACTACTCCTTAGAGCAGTCATCAGAGAACCATTTAGTAGGAACAGCCGAATATGGAACCCTTTTCGTACTTTGGACACCTCCTATACCTTGTATGGCGACTATGGGACCTTCATATCGTACTCAGTTGGTACCCCTATTCATCGAGGGTATCGCTGTGATACCCCCAACAGACCTTTGGACACCGTCTTACTACTCCTTAGAGCAGTCATCAGAGAACCATAAAGAAGGAACAGCCGAATATGGAACCCTTTTCGTTCTTTGGACACTTCCTATAACTTGTATGACGACTATGGGACCTTCATATCGTACTCAGTTGGTACCCCTATGCATCGAGGGTATCGCTTTGATACCCCCAACAGACCTTTGGACACCGTCCTACGACTCCTTAGAGCAGTCATCAGAGAACCATATAGTAGGAACAGCCGAATATGGAACCCTTTTCGTTCTTTGGACATCTCCTACAACTTGTATGGCGACTATGGGGACCTTCATATCGTACTCAGTTGGTACCCCTATTCATCGAGGGTATCGCTGTGATACCCCCAACAGACCTTTGGACACCGTCTTACTACTCCTTAGAGCAGTCATCAGAGAACCATATAGTAGGAACAGCCGAATATGGAACCCTTTTCGTTCTTTGGACATCTCCTACAACTTGTATGGCGACTATGGGGACCTTCATTTCGTACTCAGTTGGTACCCCTATTCATCGCGGGTATCGCTGTGATACCCCCAACAGACCTTTGGACACCGTCTTACTACTCCTTAGAGCAGTCATCAGAGAACCATTTAGTAGGAACAGCCGAATATGGAACCCTTTTCGTTCTTTGGACACCTCCTATAACTTGTATGGCGACTATGGGGACCTTCATTTCGTACTCAGTTGATACCCCTATTCATCGAGGGTATCGCTGTGATACCCCCAACAGACCTTTGGACACCGTCTTACTACTCCTTAGAGCAGTCATCAGAGAACCATATAGTAGGAACAGCCGAATATGGAACCCTTTTCGTTCTTTGGACATCTCCTACAACTTGTATGGCGACTATGGGGACCTTCATTTCGTACTCAGTTGGTACCCCTATTCATCGAGGGTATCGCTTTGATACCCCCAACAGACCTTTGGACACCGTCGTACTTCTCCTTACAGCAGTCATGAGAGAACCATATAGTAGAAACAGCCGAATATGGAACCCTTTTCGTTCTTTGGACACCTCCTATAACTTGTATGACGACTATGGGACCTTCATTTCGTACTCAGTTGGTACCCCTATTCATCGAGGGTATCGCTGTGATACCCCCAACAGACCTTTGGACACCGTCTTACTACTCCGTAAAGCAGTCATCAGAGAACCATATAGTAGGAACAGCCGAATATGGAACCCTTTTCGTTCTTTGGACACCTCCTATAACTTGTATGGCGACTATGGGACCTTCATTTCGTACTCAGTTGGTACCCCTATTCATCGAGGGTATCGCTTTGATACCCCCAACAGACCTTTGGACACCGTCTTACTACTCCTTAGAGCAGTCATCAGAGAACCATGTGGTAGAAACAGCCGAATATGGAACCCTTTTCGTTCTTTGGACACCTCCTATAACTTGTATGGCGACTATGGGACCTTCATTTCGTACTCAGTTGGTACCCCTATTCATCGAGGGTATCGCTGTGATACCCCCAACAGACCTTTGGACACCGTCTTACTACTCTTTAGAGCAGTCATCAGAGAACCATATAGTAGAAACAGCCGAATATGGAACCCTTTTCGTTCTTTGGACACCTCCTATAACTTGTATGGCGACTATGGGGACCTTCATTTCGTACTCAGTTGGTACCCCTATTCATCGAGGGTATCGCTTTGATACCCCCAACAGACCTTTGGACACCGTCTTACTACTCCTTAGAGCAGTCATCAGAGAACCATATAGTAGAAACAGCCGAATATGGAACCCTTTTCGTTCTTTGGACACCTCCTTTAACTTGTATGACGACTATGGGACCTTCATTTCGTACTCAGTTGGTACCCCTATTCATCGAGGGTATCGCTTTGATACCCCCAACAGACCTTTGGACACCGTCTTACTACTCCTTAGAGCAGTCATCAGAGAACCATATAGTAGAAACAGCCGAATATGGAACCCTTTTCGTTCTTTGGACACCTCCTATAACTTGTATGACGACTATGGGGACCTTCATTTCGTACTCAGTTGGTACCCCTATTCATCGAGGGTATCGCTTTGATACCCCCAACAGACCTTTGGACACCGTCTTACTACTCCTTAGAGCAGTCATCAGAGAACCATATAGTAGGAACAGCCGAATATGGAACCCTTTTCGTTCTTTGGACACCTCCTATAACTTGTATGGCGACTATGGGGACCTTCATTTCGTACTCAGTTGGTACCCCTATTCATCGAGGGTATCGCTTTGATACCCCCAACAGACCTTTGGACACCGTCTTACTACTCCTTAGAGCAGTCATCAGAGAACCATATAGTAGGAACAACCGAATATGGAACCCTTTTCGTTCTTTGGACACCTCCTATAACTTGTATGGCGACTATGGGGACCTTCATTTCGTACTCAGTTGGTACCCCTATTCATCGAGGGTATCGCTGTGATACCCCCAACAGACCTTTGGACACCGTCTTACTACTCCTTAGAGCAGTCATCAGAGAACCATATAGGTAGGAAACAGCCGAATATGGAACCCTTTCGTTCTTTGGACACCTCCTATAACTTGTATGGCGACTATGGGGACCTTCATTTCGTACTCAGTTGGTACCTCCTATTCATCGAGGGTATCGCTTGATACCCCCAACAGACCTTTGGACACCGTCTTACTACTCCTTAGAGCAGTCATCAGAGAACCATATAGTAGGAACAGCCGAATATGGAACCCTTTCGTTCTTTGGACACCTCCTATAACTTGTATGGCGACTATGGGGAACCTTCATATCGTACTCAGTTGGTACCCCCTATTCATCGAGGGTATCGCTTTGATACCCCCAACAGACCTTTGGAAACCGTCTTACTACTCCTTAAAGCAGTCATCAGAGAACCATAAAGAAGGAACAGCCGAATATGGAACCCTTTTCGTACTTTGGACACCTCCTATAACTTGTATGGCGGCTATGGGGACCTTCATATCGTACTCAGTTGGTACCCCTATGCATCGAGGGTATCGCTGTGATACCCCCAACAGACCTTTGGACACCGTCTTACTACTCCTTAGAGCAGTCATCAGAGAACCATATAGTAGAAACAGCCGAATATGGAACCCTTTTCGTTCTTTGGACACCTCCTATAACTTGTATGGCGACTATGGGGACCTTCATTTCGTACTCAGTTGGTACCCCTATTCATCGAGGGTATCGCTGTGATACCCCCAACAGACCTTTGGACACCGTCTTACTACTCCTTAGAGCAGTCATCAGAGAACCATATAGTCGAAACAACCGAATATGGAACCCTTCTCGTTCTTTGGACACCTCCTATAACTTGTATGACGACTATGGGACCTTCATTTCGTACTCAGTTGGTACCCCTATTCATCGAGAGTATCGCTTTGATACCCCCAACAGACCTTTGGACACCGTCTTACTACTCCTTAAAGCAGTCATCAGAGAACCATAAAGAAGGAACAGCCGAATATGGAACCCTTTTCGTACTTTGGACACCTCCTATAACTTGTATGGCGGCTATGGGGACCTTCATATCGTACTCAGTTGGTACCCCTATGCATCGAGGGTATCGCTTTGATACCCCCAACAGACCTTTGGACACCGTCTTACTACTCCTTAGAGCAGTCATCAGAGAACCATGTAGTAGGAACAGCCGAATATGGAACCCTTTTCGTTCTTTGGACACCTCCTATAACTTGTATGACGACTATGGGGACCTTCATTTCGTACTCAGTTGGTACCCTTTTACATCGAGGGTATCGCTGTGATACCCCCAACAGACCTTTGGACACCGTCTTACTACTCCTTAGAGCAGTCATCAGAGAACCATATAGTAGGAACAGCCGAATATGGAACCCTTTTCGTTCTTTGGACACCTCCTATAACTTGTATGACGACTATGGGACCTTCATATCGTACTCAATTGGTACCCGTATTCATCGAAGGTATCGCTGTGATACCCCCAACAGACCTTTGGACATCGTCTTTCTACTCCTTGGAGCAGTCATCAGAGAACCATATAGTAGGAACAGCCGAATATGGAACCATTTTCGTTCTTTGGACACCTCCTATAACTTGTATGACGACTATGGGACCTTCATTTCGTACTCAGTTGGTACCCCTATTCATCGAGGGTATCGCTGTGAAACCCCCAACAGACCTTTGGACACCGTCTTACTACTCCTTAGAGCAGTCATCAGAGAACCATATAGTAGGAACAGCCGAATATGGAACCCTTTTCGTACTTTGGACACCTCCTATAACTTGTATGACGACTATGGGGACCTTCATGTCGTACTCAGTTGGTACCCTTTTACATCGAGGGTATCGCTGTGATACCCCCAACAGACCTTTGGACACCGTCTTACTACTCCTTGAAGCAGTCATCAGAGAACCATATAGTAGGAACAGCCGAATATGGAACCCTTTTCGTACTTTTGACACCTCCTATAACTTGTATGACGACTATGGGACCTTCATTTCGTACTCAGTTGGTACCCCTATTCATCGAGGGTATCGCTGTGATACCCCCAACAGACCTTTGGACACCGTCTTACTACTCCTTAAAGCAGTCATCAGAGAACCATATAGTAGGAACAGCCGAATATGGAACCCTTTTCTTTCTTTGGACACCTCCTTTAACTTGTATGACGTCTATGGGGACCTTCATTTCGTACTCAGTTGGTACCCTTATTCATCGAGGGTATCGCTGTGATACCCCCAACAGACCTTTGGACACCGTCTTACTACTCCTTAAAGCAGTCATCAGAGAACCATATGGCAAGAACAGCCGAATATGGAACCCTTTTCGTTCTTTGGACACCTCCAATAACTTGTATGGCGACTATGGGACCTTCATTTCGTACTCAGCTGGTACCCTTATTCATCGAGGGTATCGCTTTGATACCCCTAACAGACCTTTGGACACCGTCTTACTACTCTTTAGAGCAGTCATCAGAGAACCATATAGTAGGAACAGCCAAATATGGAACCCTTTTCGTACTTTGGACACCTCCTATAACTTGTATTACGACTATGGGGACCTTCATTTCGTACTCAGTTGGTACCCCTATTCATCGAGGGTATCGCTTTGATACCCCCAACAGACCTTTGGACACCGTCTTACTACTCCTTAGAGCAGTCATCAGAGAACCATATGGTAGGAACAGCCGAATATGGAACCCTTTTCGTACTTTGGACACCTCGTACAACTTGTATGGCGACTATGGGGACCTTCATATCTTACTCAGTTGGTACCCCTATTCATCGAGGGTATCGCTGTGATACCCCCAACAGACCTTTGGACACCGTCTTACTACTCCTTAGAGCAGTCATCAGAGAACCATATGGCAAGAACAGCCGAATATGGAACCCTTTTCGTACTTTGGACACCTCCTATAACTTGTATGACGACTATGGGGACCTTCATTTCGTACTCAGTTGGTACCCTTATTCATCGAGGGTATCGCTGTGATACCCCAAACAGACCTTTGGACACCGTCTTACTACTCCTTAGAGCAGTCATCAGAGAACCATGTGGTAGGAACAGCCGAATATGGAACCCTTTTCGTTCTTTGGACACCTCCTAAAACTTGTATGACGACTATGGGGACCTTCATTTCGTACTCAGTTGGTACCCCTATTCATCGAGGGTATCGCTTTGATACCCCCAACAGACCTTTGGACACCGTCTTACTACTCCTTAGAGCAGTCATCAGAGAACCAAACGTTTGGAACAGCGGAATATGGAACCCTTTTCGTACTTTGAACACCTCCTATAACTTGTATGGCGACTATGGGGACCTTCATTTCGTACTCAGTTGGTACCCTTATTCATCGAGGGTATCGCTTTGATACCCCCAACAGACCTTTGGACACCGTCTTACTACTCCTTAGAGCAGTCATCAGAGAACCATGTGGTAGGAACAGCCGAATATGGAACCCTTTTCGTTCTTTGGACATCTCCTATAACTTGTGTGGCTACTTATGGGACCTTCATTTCGTACTCAGTTGGTACCCCTATTCATCGAGGGTATCGCTTTGATACCCCCAACAGACCTTTGGACACCGTCTTACTACTCCTTAGAGCAGTCATCAGAGAACCATATAGTAGGAACAACCGAATATGGAACCCTTTTCGTTCTTTGGACACCTCCTTTAACTTGTATGGCGACTATGGGACCTTCATTTCGTACTCAGTTGGTACCCCTATTCATCGAGGGTATCGCTGTGATACCCCCAACAGACCTTTGGACACCGTCTTACTACTCCTTAGAGCAGTCATCAGAGAACCATATAGTAGGAACAGCCGAATATGGAACCCTTTTCGTACTTTGGACACCTCCTATAACTTGTATGGCGACTATGGGGACCTTCATTTCGTACTCAGTTGGTACCCCTATTCATCGAGGGTATCGCTGTGATACTCCCACCAGATCTTTAAACACCGAGTTAATAACGCACTCACGGGTTTAGAGTTTTTAAAAAATTATTTCTATTTTATTAACAACTCTTATTTAAACTCGTGAACGCGGGATGCGATCCTACTCGGTACGGGTTTCACGCCGGTCCGTCTCGGTGTCTGGAGAATGCAGGAAAGAACCGATGATTGAGCGGGCTGCGATGTTTTATAGCTGCGTCATCCGATGGCGATCGATGTTTACTTCTGGCAGCGATCATGATTCGAGCATGATTCGATCGACGATGGTTGGTGACACATTTTATGCTGCGTTGCAGAAAATGTGCTCTCGGCTCGGATGTTGATATTTATGTTATATTGCGCTCGCTTGATGCTCGGTGTTGCGGGTTGTGCTAACTCCTTACTGCGCTGTCGTCTTAACTCCTCCCCTCTTAAATGACTTTGCCCTCAAAGTCTCGTTGCTGCGTGGAATGAAGTTGGTCTGCTAACGAACGTTTCTGGTCGTTTCGCTTGAGTCATGTTTACTTTTATCGTCGTTCTCTTGAAGTGGAAGAATAAACAGATTTTAATGCGCATAGGCATATGAATGCAAAAGTTCCTCCGAATACATTAATTTTCCATCTTAGAGAATCATTCTGCAAGTTAATACTTTTTAGTTTTTCTCTATGTTCTATGGTGAGTTTTTGTACGAGTTGGAGAGGCGGTTTATGTTCGATTTCACCCTTATCGATGTTGATTCCTGCTGTTGATTTGAATGGTTTACCAGGAATGGTGACTTCGTCGTTTGAATAAATTTCTCCATTAATGATAATGTTACAATTTTCGAATTGTATGACGTAGGAACCGTTCAGTACTTGGTTCATTTTGCTGCAGTTTGATGCGATTTCTGCTATTGCGTCGTTGATTAGTATTGTGTCGTCTTTGATTCTTTTTATGAAGCCTCGACTATAAATCTTTTCGTAGTCACATTGTGAATCTTCTCTTCTCACAATTTGTTGAATGCATGTTGTGGGTTGTTGTATGCCGATTTGCGGACATATATAAACATCTTCTTGTTGTTGGCACTTCTCTGTCATGGAATATACGTGGGTTTGATTTTGTAATATAAAGTTTTGTGTGACGATTATACGTGCATCGTGTTGTATTATCGAGTCAATGTATTCGTACTCGTAGATTTTTGAAGATAGTTTGGGGAACTTTAGCATGTATAGTATATGAGATTCATTTACTGCTACTTGGGCAGTTGATTGCCTTAGCAATTCTTCCGGTGTGTTGTATTTAATGTTATTCTTCTCAAGAAACTGTTCTATTGATGTCAGATCCTCAAGGGATAGTAGCTTACTGCTCGGAATACCGTTTTTAGCTAACAGTATAGCGTCTTCTATGACATCCAATTTTTCTTGTAGCATATTTATGTTGGAAAGTAGAATAAGTTTCCGAATTTCCACTTGGTGTGACTCATAGCGTTCGTTTTCGATATTTACGACTTGGTTAGCGACATCAGTTATTTGTTTCAACCTGTCGTTGAAGCCTTGGTTGATTATTATTTGTTTGTTGCTTTCTGCTATCAGGGAGTTCATTGTGGAGTTTATGACATGTAGGTCGTCTGCATCTGGAGTTCCAGCGATCCATTTCCAAATTTTTCCTATCGTGTCCCATCGTTTTTGTCTTTTCACAAATGGTTTGATTTTCGCAAAAGTGTCCTTTAGCATGCTAGCTTTTATGCTGATCAAATTTTCGATAGATTCAGTAGAATTTCCATTTGGACTATCTTGTAATGTTTTCTCTATTGTTTCGTTTATATCAGTTAAATCTATTGGATGTATTGTTCTTACGTATCCAATTTGAATCTTAGCTTTACCTATCGGTATTATGGCTAATGGATTGTTATTTAAATCATATATGTTTATGTCTGCGAAAATTAGTTTGATCAACAGGATCGTAAGTATTCTGTAACGATAGTTAAAACAATTTTGAAAAAGTATTAATATTTTTTCATTACTTTCTTAAGTTTACTTTATGTATTTTTCGATTGTTTGAATCGATAATATATGTTGGATGATTCTCCTTTACTTTTACTGCATTAAAACGACTTTCGCGTTTGTTATTCGTCTTTTTCTTTTCGAATGCATATTCGTTTTCTACGTAATCCTTATATTTTTCATCTTTGATTTTTTCTTCATTCTTTTTGAATATCTGTAGTATTCTTTCATTTGTTTTTTCTCTTATTCTTGATCTCTCTAGCGGATCGTTTGATATTTCTCCTACATACACATTTCGTGGTGTATCCTTTATGAATGAATGTATGCTGTGATTATACTTATAAACAGCTTGTTGTACTAATGTTATAATGCTCATCTCTGGATTGAGTTTTTTTGTGCATCTAGCGATTTCTCTAATTGTTGAATGGCAACGTTCTATTTGTCCATTCGTTTCTGAACGATTAACTGGAGTTTTAAATATTTTTGTTCCTAGGTTTAGTATTGATTGTTCGATAACGTTTGAGACAAACGTACATTCGTTGTCTATTACAATTTGAGCTGGTAAGTCCCAGTCATATAGGAGTTGTAGTAAAACTTCCTTTATATCAGCGATTGATTTCGATTTTATCGGTCGTATTTTAACGTATTTTGAAAATTTATCTATAGATGAGATAAATAAAAAGTTTGCGTTATAAGCAAATATGTCAATATGGATAATTTCTCCAGGATATGTCGGTATTGGTGTTTTTACTGGTATAAATTCTTGGGGTTTTCTCTCGTATTTTTCTGTTTTACATATCTCACAATTTTTTACAATGTTTTGAATACTTTTTCTCATTCCGGGAAAGTAGAATTTTTTTATAAATTGCAATGAGTTTTCCTTAGCATTTCTGTGAGCAAAATTATGAATATTCTTGATTTCTTCAATTTGTGTTTCTTCATCGCATAGGTCTTGTACTTGTCTTTGGGAAAATCTAGCTTTGATTGTTTTTGGATTGTAGAGAGTTTTATAAACTTCTTGGATAATTCCCATTGTTTGTTCATCTGTGTGAATTCCATTAATTACATTTGGATTGATTAATTTTTTGAATTTATCCTTGATAAAATCAGAAGTAAATGTTGGTTCAATAAAAATATGTCTTCTGAATTTTGGGAAAGGGGTAATTAATTGGTATGAAGAATTAGTTCCAATTTTAAATACTAGTTGGTTGTGGAATACATTAATTGGTGCTTCTGTTGAAGGTATATAAGAATGATCGTCTTCGTCAGCTGAGTGCTGAGTTGGCGTTAATGAGTTTAGTTGTATACGGGAAAGTGCATCTGCTACAACGTTTGATCTTCCGGGTTTGTAGAATAATTGGTAATCGTGTTCCTCCATGAAAGAGTTAATAACGCACTCACGGGTTTAGAGTTTTTAAAAAGTTATTTCTATTTTATTAACAACTCTTATTTAAACTCGTGAACGCGGGATGCGATCCTACTCGGTACGGGTTTCACGCCGGTCCGTCTCGGTGTCAGGAGAATGCAGGAAAGAACCGATGATTGAGCGGGCTGCGATGTTTTATAGCTGCGTCATCCGATGGCGATCGATGTTTACTTCTGGCAGCGATCATGATTCGAGCATGATTCGATCGACGATGGTTGGTGACACATTTTATGCTGCGTTGCAGAAAATGTGCTCTCGGCTCGGATGTTGATATTAATGTTATATTGCGCTCGCTTGATGCTCGGTGTTGCGGGTTGTGCTAACTCCTTACTGCGCTGTCGTCTTAACTCCTCCCCTCTTAAATGACTTTGCCCTCAAAGTCTCGTTGCTGCGTGGAATGAAGTTGGTCTGCTAACGAACGTTTCTGGTCGTTTCGCTTGAGTCATGTTTACTTTTATCGTCGTTCTCTTGAAGTGGAAGAATAAACAGATTATAAATGCGCATAGGCATATGAATGCAAAAGTTCCTCCGAATACATTAATTTTCCATCTTAGAGAATCATTCTGCAAGTTAATACTTTTTAGTTTTTCTCTATGTTCTATGGTGAGTTTTTGTACGAGTTGGAGAGGCGGTTTATGTTCGATTTCACCCTTATCGATGTTGATTCCTGCTGTTGATTTGAATGGTTTACCAGGAATGGTGACTTCGTCGTTTGAATAAATTTCTCCATTAATGATAATGTTACAATTTTCGAATTGTATGACGTAGGAACCGTTCAGTACTTGGTTCATTTTGCTGCAGTTTGATGCGATTTCTGCTATTGCGTCGTTGATTAGTATTGTGTCGTCTTTGATTCTTTTTATGAAGCCTCGACTATAAATCTTTTCGTAGTCACATTGTGAATCTTCTCTTCTCACAATTTGTTGAATGCATGTTGTGGGTTGTTGTATGCCGATTTGCGGACATATATAAACATCTTCTTGTTGTTGGCACTTCTCTGTCATGGAATATACGTGGGTTTGATTTTGTAATATAAAGTTTTGTGTGACGATTATACGTGCATCGTGTTGTATTATCGAGTCAATGTATTCGTACTCGTAGATTTTTGAAGATAGTTTGGGGAACTTTAGCATGTATAGTATATGAGATTCATTTACTGCTACTTGGGCAGTTGATTGCCTTAGCAATTCTTCCGGTGTGTTGTATTTAATGTTATTCTTCTCAAGAAACTGTTCTATTGATGTCAGATCCTCAAGGGATAGTAGCTTACTGCTCGGAATACCGTTTTTAGCTAACAGTATAGCGTCTTCTATGACATCCAATTTTTCTTGTAGCATATTTATGTTGGAAAGTAGAATAAGTTTCCGAATTTCCACTTGGTGTGACTCATAGCGTTCGTTTTCGATATTTACGACTTGGTTAGCGACATCAGTTATTTGTTTCAACCTGTCGTTGAAGCCTTGGTTGATTATTATTTGTTTGTTGCTTTCTGCTATCAGGGAGTTCATTGTGGAGTTTATGACATGTAGGTCGTCTGCATCTGGAGTTCCAGCGATCCATTTCCAAATTTTTCCTATCGTGTCCCATCGTTTTTGTCTTTTCACAAATGGTTTGATTTTCGCAAAAGTGTCCTTTAGCATGCTAGCTTTTATGCTGATCAAATTTTCGATAGATTCAGTAGAATTTCCATTTGGACTATCTTGTAATGTTTTCTCTATTGTTTCGTTTATATCAGTTAAATCTATTGGATGTATTGTTCTTACGTATCCAATTTGAATCTTAGCTTTACCTATCGGTATTATGGCTAATGGATTGTTATTTAAATCATATATGTTTATGTCTGCGAAAATTAGTTTGATCAACAGGATCGTAAGTATTCTGTAACGATAGTTAAAACAATTTTGAAAAAGTATTAATATTTTTTCATTACTTTCTTAAGTTTACTTTATGTATTTTTCGATTGTTTGAATCGATAATATATGTTGGATGATTCTCCTTTACTTTTACTGCATTAAAACGACTTTCGCGTTTGTTATTCGTCTTTTTCTTTTCGAATGCATATTCGTTTTCTACGTAATCCTTATATTTTTCATCTTTGATTTTTTCTTCATTCTTTTTGAATATCTGTAGTATTCTTTCATTTGTTTTTTCTCTTATTCTTGATCTCTCTAGCGGATCGTTTGATATTTCTCCTACATACACATTTCGTGGTGTATCCTTTATGAATGAATGTATGCTGTGATTATACTTATAAACAGCTTGTTGTACTAATGTTATAATGCTCATCTCTGGATTGAGTTTTTTTGTGCATCTAGCGATTTCTCTAATTGTTGAATGGCAACGTTCTATTTGTCCATTCGTTTCTGAACGATTAACTGGAGTTTTAAATATTTTTGTTCCTAGGTTTAGTATTGATTGTTCGATAACGTTTGAGACAAACGTACATTCGTTGTCTATTACAATTTGAGCTGGTAAGTCCCAGTCATATAGGAGTTGTAGTAAAACTTCCTTTATATCAGCGATTGATTTCGATTTTATCGGTCGTATTTTAACGTATTTTGAAAATTTATCTATAGATGAGATAAATAAAAAGTTTGCGTTATAAGCAAATATGTCAATATGGATAATTTCTCCAGGATATGTCGGTATTGGTGTTTTTACTGGTATAAATTCTTGGGGTTTTCTCTCGTATTTTTCTGTTTTACATATCTCACAATTTTTTACAATGTTTTGAATACTTTTTCTCATTCCGGGAAAGTAGAATTTTTTTATAAATTGCAATGAGTTTTCCTTAGCATTTCTGTGAGCAAAATTATGAATATTCTTGATTTCTTCAATTTGTGTTTCTTCATCGCATAGGTCTTGTACTTGTCTTTGGGAAAATCTAGCTTTGATTGTTTTTGGATTGTAGAGAGTTTTATAAACTTCTTGGATAATTCCCATTGTTTGTTCATCTGTGTGAATTCCATTAATTACATTTGGATTGATTAATTTTTTGAATTTATCCTTGATAAAATCAGAAGTAAATGTTGGTTCAATAAAAATATGTCTTCTGAATTTTGGGAAAGGGGTAATTAATTGGTATGAAGAATTAGTTCCAATTTTAAATACTAGTTGGTTGTGGAATACATTAATTGGTGCTTCTGTTGAAGGTATATAAGAATGATCGTCTTCGTCAGCTGAGTGCTGAGTTGGCGTTAATGAGTTTAGTTGTATACGGGAAAGTGCATCTGCTACAACGTTTGATCTTCCGGGTTTGTAGAATAATTGGTAATCGTGTTCCTCCATGAAAGATTTCCATCTTTTCAGTTTTGCGTTGTTGTTCTGCGGAGATAAAGCAAATGTTAATGGTTGATGATCTGTATGAATATTAATTTTAGCTCCGTATATGAAATTTCTCAATGTTTGTAGTGCCCAAACGATGGCAAGCATTTCCTTTTCGTTGGTTGCATAATTTTCCTCTGTTTTGGAAAGAGTACGAGAAATGAAGGTTATCGGTCTATCACCGTCGTGACATTTTTGTGAAAGCACAGCTCCTAGTGCTTTTTCCGATGCGTCTGTTGTTAGTTCGAATGGCTTCTGGAAATCTGGAAAAGCTAAAACATCATTAGAAGATATTATGTCTTTAAGGGTTTGAAATGCGTTTTTTGCGGTTTGATCAAATTTAATAGGGAAATTTTTTGATTCGTGTTTGGAAATTTGGCGATGGCCATCCTCCCCTCTTAGGAGTTTTGTGATGGGTTTTGCCAGTTGTGCATAGTTTTTAATAAACCTGCGGTAGTAACCTGACATTCCTAAGAATCTTCTTAGTTCTTTAAGGTTTTGTGGTTCTGGGAATTTTTTTATGGCTTCAATCTTTTTTATATTTGGTTTAAGTCCTTCACTTGAGACTATGAATCCGAGGAATTCAACTTCTGTCTTAAGAAATTCAGATTTATCCGGTTGTATTTTGAAATTAGCGGCTCTCAGAGTTTCTAGAACAATTCTTAAATTTTGCAGATGTTCTTCAACTGTTTTGCTAAAAATGATTATGTCATCGATGTATATGTGACAAATTTTTCCGATGTGTTCCCTTAAAGTGTCGTCCATGACGCGTTGGAATATTGAAGGGGCATTTTTTAAACCAAATGGCATGCGTACGAATTCATATTTTCCGTTGTTTATTGAAAATGCAGTTTTTTCGATATCATTTTCCGACATAGGTACTTGATGAAATCCTGACGCTAAGTCAAGAGTTGTGAAATATTTATTTGAACCTAGATTGGCTAAAACAGTAGATGGATCCGGAATAGGATATTTATCGCTTATTGTTTGAGTGTTCAATTTTCTGTAGTCTACGACAAGTCTATATTTTTTTTCATTGGCAGCATCCAGTTTTTTTGGAACAATCCACACTGGTGCATTGTATGGGGATTTCGAAGGTCTGATGATTCCATCATTTAGGAGTTTTTCAATTTGCTTGTTAACTTCACCTTTAAGTGCTTGGGGATAGGGATACGTTTTACTATAAACTGGTGATTCATCTTTTGTTCTTATTGTCGCTTTTACTCGCGATGTACAAGGTAGTTTCAAATCTGGTGGTTGGAAAAGATCTTGATATTCCTGTAATAGGTCATGTAGCTTTCTTTTTTCGTTTTGGTTCAGATGATTATCACGAATGTTTATTTTATTTACTTCCTGTAGTTGGTATTGTTGTAATGGAATGACATGTGTGCCATCAATGATTAATATTTCATTGGCTGTGTCAATTACTGCTTTAATTTCCTTTAGTGAATCGTGTCCAATTATGGCATCAAACGATTTTAAATTTTCTAAATGATAAAATTTTAGCATTTTATCTGAATATGGTTTGAATAATCGTGCTTGAGAATAAGCGTCGATTTTAATATCTCCTGCTACGGATGATACGAAAAATGGTTTATCAACCTTGTGTGAAATTTTTGCATATTTTGGATGTATGTAATTTTTATTAGATCCAGTATCAATTAACATTTTGAGTGGTTCTGAAGCGTTACCATAGAATAAGAAGTAAGGCAACGCTGAGTTTATTCTAAAAAATTCAGCTCTGCTTCTTCAAAAGTTTCTCTGAAGTTATTACCTTCTTGTTTTTCAATTGTTCTGAAATATCGTTCGAATGACTGTTGCACATTGTCAACCGTTGTGTTATTCACGTTGTTGTTTACGTTTTCGAATGTTTGTGCAAGATTGGCATCTGCTATATGATTAATGTTGTTTATGTTTCTGGCGTTTGTTTGGATATTATTGACTCTAGGTCGTTTTGGTGGTCTCACATTGTTTGAATTTGGACGATTTCCGTAATTTACTTGGCGAGTTCTGATAGATTGATCAACGTCCATCGGTTCTGGTGGAGGTTGACGTTGAAATTGATTAGATTGCATTTTTTGAAAGGGCTGTTGGTGCCTTGGAATGAAATTGTTTAAATTTCGATTTCCATACATTGGAGGTTTTGGGTAATGAGGCCTAGGTGGTGTTTGGGCCTGTGTGTACCTTATTGGTGTTGGTGGCGGTAAGGGAATCATATTCCTTGGTGCCGTTGGTGGAGTGTATGTTCTCGGTTTTGTTAACATTTTTCTGCATTCAATATTTTGGAAAGAGATACAATAGCTGTATGCTCCTGCAAGCGATGTTGGCTCATAATTCCTTATGAACTTGTAAACGTCTCCATCGAGTCCTCTCATGAAAGCATCGATTGCTTTTTTGTTGTACATTTCAATTAAAGCTCTGGAAGCTTCGGGGTGTGTAAACCTTTCATCGGTATTTATTTGATTTGCGATGAGGGACAGTAATCTGTTCACCTCGTCGTAATATACTTCAAGTGAGCGGTTCTTCTGTTGCACGCTCATGAGTTGGAAGTCCAATGTTTCCAAGTCACGTTTTTCGCCGTAATAGGTGATCAATGTTTTTTTGATCAGGTTCCAATTTATGCCTACGTTTGAAGCGACGAGTGAGTCATTCGCTTCACCGCGTATTTTTCTACGAATGAATTTGCAGATCATGTGGTATTTATTTTGACGTTCGATGGTATCTGTACCTTTAGTTTGATAGAGTTTCACTAAACTGTCTACATCATTTAACCAGCTATTCAGTTCGCTGGGATCCCCAGTGAATGTTGGTAGATCTTTTACCAAATCGGGAATTTTTTCAAAAGTTTCAGGATTTACACTTGTTCCATCTGGCTTTGTGAAATAAAGCGGTGGATCAGAATAATCGATAAAAGTGGGGGCAATATTGCACGCTTCGAGTGCGGCAATGCGGTTGATAATTTGATCAAGTTCGGGTCTCGACATTTTCAATGTTAGAGATTGTAATGAATTAATTAGATCCTCCAGGATTTTTTCGTTAGTTTAAACACGTTTTTAACTTCACTTGATTGAGTTAGTAATATGTAATATTAATTTGCAATCGTTTTTAATACTCGTTTTTGATTTTTTTTCACTGTTTGAAATTTTCACTTACGATTTTTTATAATTCACTGTACTTACGGTACCATACGCATCCTGTTTCGGGCGTTGGATGTACGTCTTATGTTGTCTTTATCAGCTCCTCTAGCGGGCCTTATGTTGTTTTTCGCTCCTCTAACGGGCCTTATGTTGTTTTTCGCTCCTCTAACGGGCGATGTGTTGTTTTTTGCTGGGAAACCGGCTATGATATTCTTCCTTCTCAGTGTGATGGATGGTTCCTTTTTGTCCTGCGTGAGCTGCTAACTGCACAGGTGACTCGGGATCCTTTTCACACGGCTGCACTCGGCGATCAGGAAGTCTTTTTTAGTTTAGGATTTGGTGGTAACTTTCACTCTAACGTGGTTACTTTTCACTTGCACCTTAACTTTATTTTTCACATAGCGCGGTCCCTATTCGGGCGCCAGTTAATAACGCACTCACGGGTTTAGAGTTTTTAAAAAGTTATTTCTATTTTATTAACAACTCTTATTTAAACTCGTGAACGCGGGATGCGATCCTACTCGGTACGGGTTTCACGCCGGTCCGTCTCGGTGTCAGGAGAATGCAGGAAAGAACCGATGATTGAGCGGGCTGCGATGTTTTATAGCTGCGTCATCCGATGGCGATCGATGTTTACTTCTGGCAGCGATCATGATTCGAGCATGATTCGATCGACGATGGTTGGTGACACATTTTATGCTGCGTTGCAGAAAATGTGCTCTCGGCTCGGATGTTGATATTTATGTTATATTGCGCTCGCTTGATGCTCGGTGTTGCGGGTTGTGCTAACTCCTTACTGCGCTGTCGTCTTAACTAAAGATTTCCATCTTTTCAGTTTTGCGTTGTTGTTCTGCGGAGATAAAGCAAATGTTAATGGTTGATGATCTGTATGAATATTAATTTTAGCTCCGTATATGAAATTTCTCAATGTTTGTAGTGCCCAAACGATGGCAAGCATTTCCTTTTCGTTGGTTGCATAATTTTCCTCTGTTTTGGAAAGAGTACGAGAAATGAAGGTTATCGGTCTATCACCGTCGTGACATTTTTGTGAAAGCACAGCTCCTAGTGCTTTTTCCGATGCGTCTGTTGTTAGTTCGAATGGCTTCTGGAAATCTGGAAAAGCTAAAACATCATTAGAAGATATTATGTCTTTAAGGGTTTGAAATGCGTTTTTTGCGGTTTGATCAAATTTAATAGGGAAATTTTTTGATTCGTGTTTGGAAATTTGGCGATGGCCATCCTCCCCTCTCAGGAGTTTTGTGATGGGTTTTGCCAGTTGTGCATAGTTTTTAATAAACCTGCGGTAGTAACCTGACATTCCTAAGAATCTTCTTAGTTCTTTAAGGTTTTGTGGTTCTGGGAATTTTTTTATGGCTTCAATCTTTTTTATATTTGGTTTAAGTCCTTCACTTGAGACTATGAATCCGAGGAATTCAACTTCTGTCTTAAGAAATTCAGATTTATCCGGTTGTATTTTGAAATTAGCGGCTCTCAGAGTTTCTAGAACAATTCTTAAATTTTGCAGATGTTCTTCAACTGTTTTGCTAAAAATGATTATGTCATCGATGTATATGTGACAAATTTTTCCGATGTGTTCCCTTAAAGTGTCGTCCATGACGCGTTGGAATATTGAAGGGGCATTTTTTAAACCAAATGGCATGCGTACGAATTCATATTTTCCGTTGTTTATTGAAAATGCAGTTTTTTTCGATATCATTTTCCGACATAGGTACTTGATGAAATCCTGACGCTAAGTCAAGAGTTGTGAAATATTTATTTGAACCTAGATTGGCTAAAACAGTAGATGGATCCGGAATAGGATATTTATCGCTTATTGTTTGAGTGTTCAATTTTCTGTAGTCTACGACAAGTCTATATTTTTTTCATTGGCAGCATCCAGTTTTTTTGGAACAATCCACACTGGTGCATTGTATGGGGATTTCGAAGGTCTGATGATTCCATCATTTAGGAGTTTTTCAATTTGCTTGTTAACTTCACCTTTAAGTGCTTGGGGATAGGGATACGTTTTACTATAAACTGGTGATTCATCTTTTGTTCTTATTGTCGCTTTTACTCGCGATGTACAAGGTAGTTTCAAATCTGGTGGTTGGAAAAGATCTTGATATTCCTGTAATAGGTCATGTAGCTTTCTTTTTTCGTTTTGGTTCAGATGATTATCACGAATGTTTATTTTATTTACTTCCTGTAGTTGGTATTGTTGTAATGGAATGACATGTGTGCCATCAATGATTAATATTTCATTGGCTGTGTCAATTACTGCTTTAATTTCCTTTAGTGAATCGTGTCCAATTATGGCATCAAACGATTTTAAATTTTCTAAATGATAAAATTTTAGCATTTTATCTGAATATGGTTTGAATAATCGTGCTTGAGAATAAGCGTCGATTTTAATATCTCCTGCTACGGATGATACGAAAAATGGTTTATCAACCTTGTGTGAAATTTTTGCATATTTTGGATGTATGTAATTTTTATTAGATCCAGTATCAATTAACATTTTGAGTGGTTCTGAAGCGTTACCATAGAATAAGAAGTAAGGCAACGCTGAGTTTATTCTAAAAAATTCAGCTCTGCTTCTTCAAAAGTTTCTCTGAAGTTATTACCTTCTTGTTTTTCAATTGTTCTGAAATATCGTTCGAATGACTGTTGCACATTGTCAACCGTTGTGTTATTCACGTTGTTGTTTACGTTTTCGAATGTTTGTGCAAGATTGGCATCTGCTATATGATTAATGTTGTTTATGTTTCTGGCGTTTGTTTGGATATTATTGACTCTAGGTCGTTTTGGTGGTCTCACATTGTTTGAATTTGGACGATTTCCGTAATTTACTTGGCGAGTTCTGATAGATTGATCAACGTCCATCGGTTCTGGTGGAGGTTGACGTTGAAATTGATTAGATTGCATTTTTTGAAAGGGCTGTTGGTGCCTTGGAATGAAATTGTTTAAATTTCGATTTCCATACATTGGAGGTTTTGGGTAATGAGGCCTAGGTGGTGTTTGGGCCTGTGTGTACCTTATTGGTGTTGGTGGCGGTAAGGGAATCATATTCCTTGGTGCCGTTGGTGGAGTGTATGTTCTCGGTTTTGTTAACATTTTTCTGCATTCAATATTTTGGAAAGAGATACAATAGCTGTATGCTCCTGCAAGCGATGTTGGCTCATAATTCCTTATGAACTTGTAAACGTCTCCATCGAGTCCTCTCATGAAAGCATCGATTGCTTTTTTGTTGTACATTTCAATTAAAGCTCTGGAAGCTTCGGGGTGTGTAAACCTTTCATCGGTATTTATTTGATTTGCGATGAGGGACAGTAATCTGTTCACCTCGTCGTAATATACTTCAAGTGAGCGGTTCTTCTGTTGCACGCTCATGAGTTGGAAGTCCAATGTTTCCAAGTCACGTTTTTTCGCCGTAATAGGTGATCAATGTTTTTTTGATCAGGTTCCAATTTATGCCTACGTTTGAAGCGACGAGTGAGTCATTCGCTTCACCGCGTATTTTTCTACGAATGAATTTGCAGATCATGTGGTATTTATTTTGACGTTCGATGGTATCTGTACCTTTAGTTTGATAGAGTTTCACTAAACTGTCTACATCATTTAACCAGCTATTCAGTTCGCTGGGATCCCCAGTGAATGTTGGTAGATCTTTTACCAAATCGGGAATTTTTTCAAAAGTTTCAGGATTTACACTTGTTCCATCTGGCTTTGTGAAATAAAGCGGTGGATCAGAATAATCGATAAAAGTGGGGGCAATATTGCACGCTTCGAGTGCGGCAATGCGGTTGATAATTTGATCAAGTTCGGGTCTCGACATTTTCAATGTTAGAGATTGTAATGAATTAATTAGATCCTCCAGGATTTTTTCGTTAGTTTAAACACGTTTTTAACTTCACTTGATTGAGTTAGTAATATGTAATATTAATTTGCAATCGTTTTTAATACTCGTTTTTGATTTTTTTTTCACTGTTTGAAATTTTCACTTACGATTTTTTATAATTCACTGTACTTACGGTACCATACGCATCCTGTTTCGGGCGTTGGATGTACGTCTTATGTTGTCTTTATCAGCTCCTCTAGCGGGCCTTATGTTGTTTTTCGCTCCTCTAACGGGCGATGTGTTGTTTTTTGCTGGGAAACCGGCTATGATATTCTTCCTTCTCAGTGTGATGGATGGTTCCTTTTTGTCCTGCGTGAGCTGCTAACTGCACAGGTGACTCGGGATCCTTTTCACACGGCTGCACTCGGCGATCAGGAAGTCTTTTTTAGTTTAGGATTTGGTGGTAACTTTCACTCTAACGTGGTTACTTTTCACTTGCACCTTAACTTTATTTTTCACATAGCGCGGTCCCTATTCGGGCGCCAGTTAATAACGCACTCACGGGTTTAGAGTTTTTAAAAAGTTATTTCTATTTTATTAACAACTCTTATTTAAACTCGTGAAGGCGGGATGCGATCCTACTCGGTATGGGTTTCACGCCGGTCCGTCTCGGTGTCTGGAGAATGCAGGAAAGAACCGATGATTGAGCGGGCTGCGATGTTTTATAGCTGCGTCATCCGATGGCGATCGATGTTTACTTCTGGCAGCGATCATGATTCGAGCATGATTCGATCGACGATGGTTGGTGACACATTTTATGCTGCGTTGCAGAAAATGTGCTCTCGGCTCGGATGTTGATATTTATGTTATATTGCGCTCGCTTGATGCTCGGTGTTGCGGGTTGTGCTAACTCCTTACTGCGCTGTCGTCTTAACTGCACTTTTTCAATGAATTTAGCCTGAAAGTGTCTTATTTTACGTACAAAATGCTATGAAATTGTTAAAAAAAGCACTTTTTCAATGATTTTAACCTGAAAGTATCTTATTTTACGTACAAAATGCAAAAAAAATTGTTAAAAAAGCACTTTTTCAATGAATTTAGTCTGAAAGTGTCTTATTTTACGTATAAAATGCTATGAAATTGTTAAAAATAGCACTTTTTCAATGAATTTAACCTGAAAGTGTCTTATTTTACGTACAAAATGCTATGAAATTGTTAAAAATAGCACTTTTTCAATGAATTTAGCCTGAAAGTGTCTTATTTTACGTACAAAATGCTATGAAATTGTTAAAAATAGCACTTTTTCAATGAATTTAGCCTGAAACATGTCTTATTTTACGTACAAAAAGCTAGGGAATTGTTTAAAATAGCACTTTTTCAATGAATTTAGCCTGAAAGTGTCTTAGTTTACGTTTAAAATGCAAAAAAATTGTTAAAAAAAGCACTTTTTCAATGAATTTAGCCTGAAAGTGTCTTATTTTACATATAAAATGCTATGAAATTGTTAAAAATAGCACTTTTTCAATGTATTTAGCCTGAAAGTGTCTTATTTTACATACAAAATGCTATGAAATTGTTAAAAATAGAACTTTTTCAATGAATTTAGCCTGAAAATATCTGAGTTTACGCATAAAATGCAAAAAAATTGTTAAAAATAGCACTTTTTCAATGAATTTAGCCTGAAAGTGTCTTATTTTACGTACAAAATGCTATGAAATTGTTAAAAATAGCACTTTTTCAATGATTTTAACCTGAAAGTATCTTATTTTACGTACAAAATGCAAAAAAATTGTTAAAAAAGCACTTTTTCAATGAATTTAGTCTGAAAGTGTCTTATTTTACGTATAAAATGCTATGAAATTGTTAAAAATAGCACTTTTTCAATGAATTTAACCTGAAAGTGTCTTATTTTACGTACAAAATGCTATGAAATTGTTAAAAATAGCACTTTTTCAATGAATTTAGCCTGAAAGTGTCTTATTTTACGTACAAAATGCTATGAAATTGTTAAAAATAGCACTTTTTCAATGAATTTAGCCTGAAACATGTCTTATTTTACGTACAAAAAGCTAGGGAATTGTTTAAAATAGCACTTTTTCAATGAATTTAGCCTGAAAGTGTCTTATTTTACATATAAAATGCTATGAAATTGTTAAAAATAGCACTTTTTCAATGAATTTAGCCTGAAAGTGTCTTTTTTTACGTATAAAATGCTATGAAATTGTTAAAAATAGCACCTTTTCAATGAATTTAGCCTGAAAGTGTCTTATTTTACGTACAAAATGCTATGAAATTGTTAAAAATAGCACTTTTTCAATGAATTTAGCCTGAAAGTGTCTTATTTTACGTACAAAATGCTATGAAATTGTTAAAAATAGCACTTTTTCAATGAATTTAGCCTGAAACATGTCTTATTTTACGTACAAAAAGCTAGGGAATTGTTTAAAATAGCACTTTTTCAATGAATTTAGCCTGAAAGTGTCTTAGTTTACGTTTAAAATGCAAAAAAATTGTTAAAAAAAAGCACTTTTTCAATGAATTTAGCCTGAAAGTGTCTTATTTTACATATAAAATGCTATGAAATTGTTAAAAATAGCACTTTTTCAATGTATTTAGCCTGAAAGTGTCTTATTTTACATACAAAATGCTATGAAATTGTTAAAAATAGAACTTTTTCAATGAATTTAGCCTGAAAATATCTGAGTTTACGCATAAAATGCAAAAAAATTGTTAAAAATAGCACTTTTTCAATGAATTGAGCCTGAAAGTGTCTTATTTTACGTACAAAATGCTATGAAATTTTTAGAAAAGCACTTTTTCAATGAATTGCGCCTGAAAGTGTCTTATTTTACGTACAAAATGCTATGAAATTGTTTAAAATAGCACATTTTCAATGAATTTAGCCTGAAACTGTCTTATTTTACGTACAAAATGCTATGAAATTGTTAAAAATAGCACTTTTTCAATGAATTTAACCTGAAAGTGTCTTATTTTACGTACAAAATGCTATGAAATTGTTAAAAATAGCACTTTTTCAATGAATTTAGCCTGAAAGTGTCTTATTTTACGTACAAAATGCTATGAAATTGTTAAAAATAGCACTTTTTCAATGAATTTAGCCTGAAACATGTCTTATTTTACGTACAAAAAGCTAGGGAATTGTTTAAAATAGCACTTTTTCAATGAATTTAGCCTGAAAGTATCTTAGTTTACACATAAAATGCTATGAAATTGTTAAAAATAGCACTTTTTCAATGAATTTAGCCTGAAAGTGTCTTATTTTACGTATAAAATGCTATGAAATTGTTAAAAATAGCACTTTTTCAATGAATTTAGCCTGAAAGTGTCTTATTTTACGTACAAAATGCTATGAAATTGTTAAAAATAGCACTTTTTCAATGATTTTAACCTGAAAGTATCTTATTTTACGTACAAAATGCAAAAAAATTGTTAAAAAAAGCACTTTTTCAATGAATTTAGTCTGAAAGTGTCTTATTTTACGTATAAAATGCTATGAAATTGTTAAAAATAGCACTTTTTCAATGAATTTAACCTGAAAGTGTCTTATTTTACGTACAAAATGCTATGAAATTGTTAAAAATAGCACTTTTTCAATGAATTTAGCCTGAAAGTGTCTTATTTTACGTACAAAATGCTATGAAATTGTTAAAAATAGCACTTTTTCAATGAATTTAGCCTGAAACATGTCTTATTTTACGTACAAAAAGCTAGGGAATTGTTTAAAATAGCACTTTTTCAATGAATTTAGCCTGAAAGTGTCTTATTTTACACATAAAATGCTATGAAATTGTTAAAAATAGCACTTTTTCAATGTATTTAGCCTGAAAGTGTCTTTTTTTACGTATAAAATGCTATGAAATTGTTAAAAATAGCACCTTTTCAATGAATTTAGCCTGAAAGTGTCTTATTTTACGTACAAAATGCTATGAAATTGTTAAAAATAGCACTTTTTCGATGATTTTAACCTGAAAGTATCTTATTTTACGTACAAAATGCAAAAAAATTGTTAAAAAAGCACTTTTTCAATGAATTTAGTCTGAAAGTGTCTTATTTTACGTATAAAATGCTATGAAATTGTTAAAAATAGCACTTTTTCAATGAATTTAACCTGAAAGTGTCTTATTTTACGTACAAAATGCTATGAAATTGTTAAAAATAGCACTTTTTCAATGAATTTAGCCTGAAAGTGTCTTATTTTACGTACAAAATGCTATGAAATTGTTAAAATAGCACTTTTTCAATGAATTTAGCCTGAAACATGTCTTATTTTACGTACAAAAAGCTAGGGAATTGTTTAAAATAGCACTTTTTCAATGAATTTAGCCTGAAAGTGTCTTAGTTTACGTTTAAAATGCAAAAAAATTGTTAAAAAAAAGCACTTTTTCAATGAATTTAGCCTAAATGTGTCTTATTTTTTGTACGTAAAATAAGACACTTTTAGGCTAAATAAAATTAATGCTATGAAATTGTTAAAAATAGCACTTTTTCAATGAATTTAGCCTGAAACATGTCTTATTTTACGTACAAAAAGCTAGGGAATTGTTTAAAATAGCACTTTTTCAATGAATTTAGCCTGAAAGTGTCTTAGTTTACGTTTAAAATGCAAAAAAATTGTTAAAAAAGCACTTTTTCAATGAATTTAGCCTGAAAGTGTCTTATTTTACATATAAAATGCTATGAAATTGTTAAAAATAGCACTTTTTCAATGTATTTAGCCTGAAAGAGTCTTATTTTACATACAAAATGCTATGAAATTGTTAAAAATAGAACTTTTTCAATGAATTTAGCCTGAAAATATCTGAGTTTACGCATAAAATGCAAAAAAATTGTTAAAAATAGCAGTTTTTCAATGAGTTTAGCCTGAAAGTGTCTTATTTTACGTACAAAATGCTATGAAATTGTTTAAAATAGCACTTTTTCAATGAATTGAGCCTGAAAGTGTCTTATTTTACGTATAAAATGCTATGAAATTTTTAGAAAAGCACTTTTTCAATGAATTGAGCCTGAAAGTGTCTTATTTTACGTACAAAATGCTATGAAATTGTTTAAAATAGCACATTTTCAATGAATTTAGCCTGAAACTGTCTTATTTTACGTACAAAATGCTATGAAATTGTTGAAAATAGCACTTTTTCAATGAATTTAGCCTGAAAGTGTCTTTTTTTACGTATAAAATGCTATGAAATTGTTAAAAATAGCAATTTTTCAATGAATTTAGCCTGTAAGTGTCTTATTTTACGTACAAAATGCTATGAAATTGTTAAAAATAGCACTTTTTCAATGATTTTAACCTGAAAGTATCTTATTTTACGTACAAAATGCAAAAAAATTGTTAAAAAAGCACTTTTTCAATGAATTTAGTCTGAAAGTGTCTTATTTTACGTATTAAATGCTATGAAATTGTTAAAAATAGCATTTTTTCAATGAATTTAACCTGAAAGTGTCTTATTTTACGTACAAAATGCTATGAAATTGTTAAAAATAGCACTTTTTCAATGAATTTAGTCTGAAAGTGTCTTATTTTACGTACAAAATGCTATGAAATTGTTAAAAAAAGCACTTTTTCAATGAATTTAGCCTGAAACTGTCTTATTTTACGTATAAAATGCAAAAAAATTGTTAAAAAAAGCACTTTTTCAATGAATTTAGCCTGAAAGTGTCTTATTTTACGTACAAAATGCTATGAAATTGTTAAAAATAGCACTTTTTCAATGAACTTAGCCTGAAACTGTCTTATTTTACGTACAAAATGCTATGAAATAGTTAAAAATAGCACTTTTTCAATGAATTTAGCCTGAAAGTGTCTTATTTTACGTACAAAATGCTATGAAATTGTTAAAAATAGCACTTTTTCAATGAATTTAGCCTGAAAGTGTCTTATTTTACGTACAAAATGCTATGAAATTGTTAAAAATAGCACTTTTTCAATGATTTTAACCTGAAAGTATCTTATTTTACATACAAAATGCTATGAAATTGTTAAAAATAGCTCTTTTTCAATGAATTTAGCCTGAAAGTGTCTTATTTTACGTATAAAATGCTATGGAATTGTTAAAAATAGCACTTTTTCAATGAATTTAGCCTGAAAGTATCTTATTTTACGTATAAAATGCTATGAATTGTTAAAAATAGCACTTTTTCAATGAATTTAGCCTGAAAGTATCTTATTTTACGTATAAAATGCTATGGAATTGTTAAAAATAGCACTTTTTCAATGAATTTAGCCTGAAAGTATCTTATTTTACGTATAAAATGCTATGGAATTGTTAAAAATAGCACTTTTTCAATGAATTTAGCCTGAAAGTATCTTATTTTACGTATAAAATGCTATGGAATTGTTAAAAATAGCACTTTTTCAATGAATTTAGCCTGAAAGTATCTTATTTTACATACAAAATGCTATGAATTGTTAAAAATAGCACTTTTTCAATGAATTTAGCCTGAAAGTATCTTATTTTACATACAAAATGCTATGAAATTGTTAAAAATAGCTCTTTTTCAATGAATTTAGCCTGAAAGTGTCTTATTTTACGTATAAAATGCTATGGAAATTGTTAAAAATAGCACTTTTTCAATGAATTTAGCCTGAAAGTATCTTATTTTACATACAAAATGCTATGAAATTGTTAAAAATAGCTCTTTTTCAATGAATTTAGCCTGAAAGTGTCTTATTTTACGTATAAAATGCTATGGAATTGTTAAAAATAGCACTTTTTCAATGAATTTAGCCTGAAAGTATCTTATTTTACATACAAAATGCTATGAAATTGTTAAAATAGCACTTTTTTAATGAATTTAGCCTGAAAGTGTCTTATTTTACGTATAAAATGCTATGGAATTGTTAAAAATAGCACTTTTTCAATGAATTTAGCCTGAAAGTATCTTATTTTACATACAAAATGCTATGAAATTGTTAAAAATAGCACTTTTTCAATGAATTTAGCCTGAAAGTATCTTATTTTACGTATAAAATGCTATGAAATTGTTAAAAATAGCACTTTTTCAATGAATTTAGCCTGAAAGTATCTTATTTTACGTACAAAATGCTATGAAATTGTTAAAAATAGCACTTTTTCAATGAATTTAGCCTGAAAGTGTCTTATTTTACATACAAAATGCTATGAAATTGTTAAAAATAGCACTTTTTCAATGAATTTAGCCTGAAAGTGTCTTATTTTACGTATAAAATGCTATGGAATTGTTAAAAATAGCACTTTTTCAATGAATTTAGCCTGAAAGTGTCTTATTTTACATACAAAATGCTATGGAAATTGTTAAAAATAGCACTTTTTCAATGAATTTAGCCTGAAAGTATCTTATTTTACGTATAAAATGCTATGAAATTGTTAAAAATAGCACTTTTTCAATGAATTTAGCCTGAAAGTATCTTATTTTACGTATAAAATGCTATGGAATTGTTAAAAATAGCACTTTTTCAATGAATTTAGCCTGAAAGTGTCTTATTTTACGTATAAAATGCTATGGAATTGTTAAAAATAGCACTTTTTCAATGAATTTAGCCTGAAAGTATCTTATTTTACATACAAAATGCTATGAAATTGTTAAAAATAGCACTTTTTCAATGAATTTAGCCTGAAAGTGTCTTATTTTACGTATAAAATGCTATGGAATTGTTAAAAATAGCACTTTTTCAATGAATTTAGCCTGAAAGTTGTCTTATTTTACGTACAAAATGCTATGAAATTGTTAAAAATAGCACTTTTTCAATGAATTTAGCCTGAAAGTGTCTTATTTTACGTACAAAATGCTATGGAATTGTTAAAAAATAGCACTTTTTCAATGAATTTAGCCTGAAAGTGTCTTATTTTACGTACAAAATGCTATGAAATTGTTAAAAATAGCACTTTTTCAATGAATTTAGCCTGAAAGTGTCTTATTTTTACATACAAAATGCTATGAAATTGTTAAAAATAGCACTTTTTCAATGAATTTAGCCTGAAAGTGTCTTATTTTACGTACAAAATGCTATGAAATTGTTAAAAATAGCACTTTTTCAATGAATTTAGCCTGAAAGTGTCTTATTTTACGTACAAAATGCTATGAAATTGTTAAAAATAGCACTTTTTCAATGAATTTAGCCTGAAAGTGTCTTATTTTACGTACAAAATGCTATGAAATTGTTAAAATAGCACTTTTTCAATGAATTTAGCCTGAAAGTATCTTATTTTACGATACAAAATGCTATGGAAATTGTTAAAAATAGCACTTTTTCAATGAATTTAGCCTGAAAGTGTCTTATTTTACGTATAAAATGCTATGGAATTGTTAAAAATAGCACTTTTTCAATGAATTTAGCCTGAAAGTATCTTATTTTACGTATAAAATGCTATGGAAATTGTTAAAAATAGCACTTTTTCAATGAATTTAGCCTGAAAGTATCTTATTTTACGTACAAAATGCTATGGAATTGTTAAAAATAGCACTTTTTCAATGAATTTAGCCTGAAAGTATCTTATTTTACATACAAAATGCTATGAATTGTTAAAAATAGCACTTTTTCAATGAATTTAGCCTGAAAGTGTCTTATTTTACATACAAAATGCTATGAAATTGTTAAAAATAGCACTTTTTCAATGAATTTAGCCTGAAAGTATCTTATTTTACATACAAAATGCTATGAAATTGTTAAAAATAGCACTTTTTCAATGAATTTAGCCTGAAAGTGTCTTATTTTACGTACAAAATGCTATGAAATTGTTAAAAATAGCACTTTTTCAATGAATTTAGCCTGAAAGTGTCTTATTTTACGTACAAAATGCTATGAAATTGTTAAAAATAGCACTTTTTCAATGAATTTAGCCTGAAAGTGTCTTATTTTACGTACAAAATGCTATGAAATTGTTAAAAAATAGCACTTTTTCAATGAATTTAGCCTGAAAGTGTCTTATTTTACATACAAAATGCTATGAAATTGTTAAAAATAGCACTTTTTCAATGAATTTAGCCTGAAAGTGTCTTATTTTACGATACAAATGCTATGAAATTGTTAAAAATAGCACTTTTTCAATGAATTTAGCCTGAAAGTGTCTTATTTTACGTACAAAATGCTATGAAATTGTTAAAAATAGCACTTTTTCAATGAATTTAGCCTGAAAGTATCTTATTTTACGTACAAAATGCTATGAATTGTTAAAAATAGCACTTTTTCAATGAATTTAGCCTGAAAGTGTCTTATTTTACATACAAAATGCTATGAAATTGTTAAAAATAGCACTTTTTCAATGAATTTAGCCTGAAAGTGTCTTATTTTACGTAAAAATGCTATGAAATTGTTAAAAATAGCACTTTTTCAATGAATTTAGCCTGAAAGTGTCTTATTTTACGTACAAAATGCTATGGAATTGTTAAAAATAGCACTTTTTCAATGAATTTAGCCTGAAAGTGTCTTATTTTACATACAAAATGCTATGGAATTGTTAAAAATAGCACTTTTTCAATGAATTTAGCCTGAAAGTGTCTTATTTTACGTACAAAATGCTATGAAATTGTTAAAAATAGCACTTTTTCAATGAATTTAGCCTGAAGTGTCTTATTTTACGTACAAAATGCTATGAAATTGTTAAAAATAGCACTTTTTCAATGAATTTAGCCTGAAAGTATCTTATTTTACATACAAAATGCTATGAAATTGTTAAAAATAGCACTTTTTCAATGAATTTAGCCTGAAAGTGTCTTATTTACGTTACAAAATGCTATGGAATGTTAAAATAGCACTTTTTCAATGAATTTAGCCTGAAAGTGTCTTATTTTACGTATAAAATGCTATGGAATTGTTAAAATAGCACTTTTTCAATGAATTTAGCCTGAAAGTATCTTATTTTACATACAAAATCTATGAAATTGTTAAAAATAGCTCTTTTTCAATGAATTTAGCCTGAAAGTGTCTTATTTTACGTTACAAAATGCTATGGAAATTGTTTAAAATAGCACTTTTTCAATGAATTTAGCCTGAAAGTATCTTATTTTACGATACAAATGCTATGGAATTGTTAAAAATAGCACTTTTTCAATGAATTTAGCCTGAAAGTGATCTTATTTTACATACAAAATGCTATGAAATTGTTAAAAATAGCACTTTTTCAATGAATTTAGCCTGAAAGTGTCTTATTTTACGTACAAAATGCTATGAAATTGTTAAAAATAGCACTTTTTCAATGAATTTAGCCTGAAAGTATCTTATTTTACATACAAAATGCTATGAAATTGTTTAAAAATAGCACTTTTTCAATGAATTTAGCCTGAAAGTATCTTATTTACATACAAAATGCTATGAAATTGTTAAAAATAGCACTTTTTCAATGAATTTAGCCTGAAAGTGTCTTATTTTACGTACAAAATGCTATGAAATTGTTAAAAATAGCTCTTTTTCAATGAATTAGCCTGAAGTGTCTTATTTTACCGTATAAAATGCTATGGAATTGTTAAAAATAGCACTTTTTCAATGAATTTAGCCTGAAAGTTTCCTTATTTTACGTATAAAATGCTATGAATTGTTAAAAATAGCACTTTTTCAATGAATTTAGCCTGAAAGTATCTTATTTTACATACAAATGCTATGAAATTGTTAAAAATAGCACTTTTTCAATGAATTTAGCCTGAAAGTGTCTTATTTTACGTATAAAATGCTATGGAAATTGTTAAAAATAGCACTTTTCAAGAATTTAGCCTGAAAGTATTTATTTTACGTACAAAATGCTATGAAATTGTTAAAAATAGCATTTTCAATGAATTTAGCCTGAAGTGTCTTATTTTACGTATAAAATGCTATGAATTGTTAAAAATAGCACTTTTTTCAATGAATTTAAGCCTGAAAGGTGTCTTATTTTTACATACAAATGCTATGAATTGTTAAATAGCCTTTCTCAAGAATTTAAGCCTGAAAGTGTCTTATTTTTACGTATAAAATGCTATGGAATTGTAAAAATAGCACTATTTTCAATGAATTTAGCCTGAAGTATCTTATTTAACGTATAAAATGCTAATGAAATTGTTAAAAATAGCACTTTTTCCAATGAATTTAGCCTGAATAGTATCCTTATTTTACATACAAAATGCTATGAAATTGTTAAGAATAGCTCTTTTTCAATTGAATTTAGCCCTGAAAGTGTCTTTATTTTAAACGTATAAAAAAGCTATGGAATTGTTAAAAATAGCTCTTTTTCAATGAATTTAGCCTGAAAGTGTCTTATTTACGTATAAAATGCTATGGAATTGTTAAAAATAGCACTTTTTCAATGAATTTAGCCTGAAAGTATCTTATTTTACATACAAAATGCTATGAAATTGTTAAAAATAGCTCTTTTTCAATGAATTTAGCCTGAAAGTGTCTTATTTTACGTATAAAATGCTATGAAATTGTTAAAAATAGCACTTTTTCAATGAATTTAGCCTGAAAGTGATCTTATTTTACGTATAAAATGCTATGGAAATTGTTAAAAATAGCACTTTTTCAATGAATTTAGCCTGAAAGTGTCTTATTTTACGTACAAAATGCTATGAAATTGTTAAAAATAGCTCTTTTTCAATGAATTTAGCCTGAAAGTGTCTTATTTTACGTATAAAATGCTATGGAATTGTTAAAAATAGCTCTTTTTCAATGAATTTAGCCTGAAAGTGTCTTATTTTACGTATAAAATGCTATGGAAATTGTTAAAATAGCACTTTTTCAATGAATTTAGCCTGAAAGTGTCTTATTTTACGTACAAAATGCTATGAAATTGTTAAAAATAGCACTTTTTCAATGAATTTAGCCTGAAAGTGTCTTATTTTACGTACAAAATGCTATGAAATTGTTAAAATAGCACTTTTTCAATTAATTTAGCCTGAAAGTGTCTTATTTTACGTACAAAATGCTATGAAATTGTTAAAAATAGCACTTTTTCAATTAATTTAGCCTGAAAGTGTCTTATTTTACGTACAAAATGCTATGAAATTGTTAAAAATAGCACTTTTTCAATGAATTTAGCCTGAAAGTGTCTTATTTTACGTACAAAATGCTATGAAATTGTTAAAAATAGCACTTTTTCAATTAATTTAGCCTGAAAGTGTCTTATTTTACGTACAAAATGCTATGAAATTGTTAAAAATAGCACTTTTTCAATGAATTTAGCCTGAAAGTGTCTTATTTTACGTACAAAATGCTATGAAATTGTTAAAAATAGCACTTTTTCAATGAATTTAGCCTGAAAGTGTCTTATTTTACGTATGAAATGCTATGAAATTGTTAAAAATAGCACTTTTTCAATGAATTTAGCCTGAAAGTGTCTTATTTTACGTATGAAATGCTATAAAATTGTTAAAAATAGCACTTTTTCAATGAATTTAGCCTGAAAGTGTCTTATTTTACGTATGAAATGCTGTTAAAATTGTAAATATTAGCACTTTTTACTTAATTTAGCCTGAAAGTGTCTTATTTTACGTATGAAATGCTATGAAATTGTAAATATTAGCACTTTTTCACTGAATTTAGCCTGAAAGTGTCTTATTTTACGTATGAAATGCTATGAAATTGTTAAAAATAGCACTTTTTCAATGAATTTAGCCTGAAAGTGTCTTATTTTACGTATGAAATGCTATGAAATTGTAAATATTAGCACTTTTTCACTTAATTTAGCCTGAAAGTGTCTTATTTTACGTATGAAATGCTGTGAAATTGTAAATATTAGCACTTTTTACTTAATTTAGCCTGAAAGTGTCTTATTTTACGTACAAAATGCTATGAAATTGTTAAAAATAGCACTTTTTACTTAATTTAGCCTGAAAGTGTCTTATTTTACGTATGAAATGCTGTTAAAATTGTAAATATTAGCACTTTTTTACTTAATTTAGCCTGAAAGTGTCTTATTTTACGTATGAAATGCTGTTAAAATTGTAAATAATAGCACTTTTTACTTAATTTAGCCTGAAAGTGTCTTATTTTACGTATGAAATGCTATAAAATTGTAAATATTAGCACTTTTTACTTAATTTAGCCTGAAAGTGTCTTATTTTACGTATGAAATGCTGTTGAAATTGTAAATATTAGCACTTTTTACTTAATTTAGCCTGAAAGTGTCTTATTTTACGTATGAAATGCTATAAAATTGTAAATATTAGCACTTTTTACTTAATTTAGCCTGAAAGTGTCTTATTTTACGTATGAAATGCTGTTAAAGATTGTAAATATTAGCACCTTTTTTAACTTAATTTAGCCGCTGAAAAGTGTCTTAATTTATCGTATGAAATGCTGTTAATATTGTAAATATTAGCACTTTTTACTTAACTTAGCCTGAAAAGTGTCTTATTTTACGTATGAAATGCCTGCTTTATATATGTAAATATTAGCAACTATTTACTTAAGCTTAGCCTGAAAGTGTCCTTATTTTAACGTAATGAAAATGCGGTTTAAAATTTGTAAATATTAGCACATTTTTACTTAATTTAGCCTGAAAGTGTCCTTATTTTACGTATGAAATGCTGTTAAAATTGTAAATATTAGCACTTTTTACTTAATTTAGCCTGAAAGTGGTCTTATTTTACGTATGAAATGCTGTTAAAATGTAAAATATTAGCACTTTTTACTTAATTTAGCCTGAAAGTGTCTTATTTACGTATGAAATGCTGTTAAAATTATAAATATTAGCACTTTTTACTTAATTTATGCCTGAAAGTGTCTTATTTTACGTATGAAATGCTGTTAAAATTGTAAATATTAGCACTTTTTACTTAATTTAGCCTGAAAGTGTCTTATTTTACGTATGAAATGCTGTTAAAATTATAAATATTAGCACTTTTTACTTAATTTAGCCTGAAAGTGTCTTATTTTAAGTATGAAATGCTGTTAAAATTGTAATATTAGCACTTTTTACTTAATTTAGCCTGAAAGTGTCTTATTTTACGTATGAAATGCTGTTAAAATTATAAATATTAGCACTTTTTACTTAATTTAGCCTGAAAGTGTCTTATTTTACGTATGAAATGCTGTTAAAATTGTAAATATTAGCACTTTTTACTTAATTTAGCCTGAAAGTGTCTTATTTTACGTATGAAATGCTGTTAAAATTGTAAATATTAGCACTTTTTACTTAATTTAGCCTGAAAGTGTCTTATTTTACGTATGAAATGCTGTTAAAATTGTAAATATTAGCACTTTTTACTTAATTTAGCCTGAAAGTGTCTTATTTTACGTATGAAATGCTGTTAAAATTGTAAATATTAGCACTTTTTACTTAATTTAGCCTGAAAGTGTCTTATTTTACGTATGAAATGCTGTTAAAATTGTAAATATTAGCACTTTTTACTTAATTTAGCCTGAAAGTGTCTTATTTTACGTATGAAATGCTGTTAAAATTGTAAATATTAGCACTTTTTACTTAATTTAGCCTGAAAGTGTCTTATTTTACGTATGAAATGCTGTTAAAATTGTAAATATTAGCACTTTTTACTTAATTTAGCCTGAAAGTGTCTTATTTTACGTATGAAATGCTGTTAAAATTGTAAATATTAGCACTTTTTACTTAATTTAGCCTGAAAGTGTCTTATTTTACGTATGAAATGCTGTTAAAATTGTAAATATTAGCACTTTTTACTTAATTTAGCCTGAAAGTGTCTTATTTTACGTATGAAATGCTGTTAAAATTGTAAATATTAGCACTTTTTACTTAATTTAGCCTGAAAGTGTCTTATTTTACGTATGAAATGCTGTTAAAATTGTAAATATTAGCACTTTTTTACTTAATTTAGCCTGAAAGTGTCTTATTTTACGTATGAAATGCTGTTAAAATTGTAAATATTAGCACTTTTTACTTAATTTAGCCTGAAAGTGTCTTATTTTACGTATGAAATGCTGTTAAAATTGTAAATATTAGCACTTTTTTACTTAATTTAGCCTGAAAGTGTCTTATTTTACGTATGAAATGCTGTTAAAATTGTAAATATTAGCACTTTTTTACTTAATTTAGCCTGAAAGTGTCTTATTTTACGTATGAAATGCTGTTAAAATTGTAAATATTAGCACTTTTTTACTTAATTTAGCCTGAAAGTGTCTTATTTTACGTATGAAATGCTGTTAAAATTGTAAATATTAGCACTTTTTACTTAATTTAGCCTGAAAGTGTCTTATTTTACGTATGAAATGCTGTTAAAATTGTAAATATTAGCACTTTTTACTTAATTTAGCCTGAAAGTGTCTTATTTTACGTATGAAATGCTGTTAAAATTGTAAATATTAGCACTTTTTACTTAATTTAGCCTGAAAGTGTCTTATTTTACGTATGAAATGCTGTTAAAATTGTAAATATTAGCACTTTTTACTTAATTTAGCCTGAAAGTGTCTTATTTTACGTATGAAATGCTGTTAAAATTGTAAATATTAGCACTTTTTACTTAATTTAGCCTGAAAGTGTCTTATTTTACGTATGAAATGCTGTTAAAATTGTAAATATTAGCACTTTTTACTTAATTTAGCCTGAAAGTGTCTTATTTTACGTATGAAATGCTGTTAAAATTGTAAATATTAGCACTTTTTACTTAATTTAGCCTGAAAGTGTCTTATTTTACGTATGAAATGCTGTTAAAATTGTAAATATTAGCACTTTTTACTTAATTTAGCCTGAAAGTGTCTTATTTTACGTATGAAATGCTGTTAAAATTGTAAATATTAGCACTTTTTACTTAATTTAGCCTGAAAGTGTCTTATTTTACGTATGAAATGCTGTTAAAATTGTAAATATTAGCACTTTTTACTTAATTTAGCCTGAAAGTGTCTTATTTTACGTATGAAATGCTGTTAAAATTGTAAATATTAGCACTTTTTACTTAATTTAGCCTGAAAGTGTCTTATTTTACGTATGAAATGCTGTTAAAATTGTAAATATTAGCACTTTTTACTTAATTTAGCCTGAAAGTGTCTTATTTTACGTATGAAATGCTGTTAAAATTGTAAATATTAGCACTTTTTACTTAATTTAGCCTGAAAGTGTCTTATTTTACGTATGAAATGCTGTTAAAATTGTAAATATTAGCACTTTTTACTTAATTTAGCCTGAAAGTGTCTTATTTTACGTATGAAATGCTGTTAAAATTGTAAATATTAGCACTTTTTACTTAATTTAGCCTGAAAGTGTCTTATTTTACGTATGAAATGCTGTTAAAATTGTAAATATTAGCACTTTTTACTTAATTTAGCCTGAAAGTGTCTTATTTTACGTATGAAATGCTGTTAAAATTGTAAATATTAGCACTTTTTACTTAATTTAGCCTGAAAGTGTCTTATTTTACGTATGAAATGCTGTTAAAATTGTAAATATTAGCACTTTTTACTTAATTTAGCCTGAAAGTGTCTTATTTTACGTATGAAATGCTGTTAAAATTGTAAATATTAGCACTTTTTACTTAATTTAGCCTGAAAGTGTCTTATTTTACGTATGAAATGCTGTTAAAATTGTAAATATTAGCACTTTTTACTTAATTTAGCCTGAAAGTGTCTTATTTTACGTATGAAATGCTGTTAAAATTGTAAATATTAGCACTTTTTACTTAATTTAGCCTGAAAGTGTCTTATTTTACGTATGAAATGCTGTTAAAATTGTAAATATTAGCACTTTTTACTTAATTTAGCCTGAAAGTGTCTTATTTTACGTATGAAATGCTGTTAAAATTGTAAATATTAGCACTTTTTACTTAATTTAGCCTGAAAGTGTCTTATTTTACGTATGAAATGCTGTTAAAATTGTAAATATTAGCACTTTTTACTTAATTTAGCCTGAAAGTGTCTTATTTTACGTATGAAATGCTGTTAAAATTGTAAATATTAGCACTTTTTACTTAATTTAGCCTGAAAGTGTCTTATTTTACGTATGAAATGCTGTTAAAATTGTAAATATTAGCACTTTTTACTTAATTTAGCCTGAAAGTGTCTTATTTTACGTATGAAATGCTGTTAAAATTGTAAATATTAGCACTTTTTACTTAATTTAGCCTGAAAGTGTCTTATTTTACGTATGAAATGCGGTTAAAATTGTAAATATTAGCACTTTTTACTTAATTTAGCCTGAAAGTGTCTTATTTTACGTATGAAATGCTGTTAAAATTGTAAATATTAGCACTTTTTACTTAATTTAGCCTGAAAGTGTCTTATTTTACGTATGAAATGCTGTTAAAATTGTAAATATTAGCACTTTTTACTTAATTTAGCCTGAAAGTGTCTTATTTTACGTATGAAATGCTGTTAAAATTGTAAATATTAGCACTTTTTACTTAATTTAGCCTGAAAGTGTCTTATTTTACGTATGAAATGCTGTTAAAATTGTAAATATTAGCACTTTTTACTTAATTTAGCCTGAAAGTGTCTTATTTTACGTATGAAATGCTGTTAAAATTGTAAATATTAGCACTTTTTACTTAATTTAGCCTGAAAGTGTCTTATTTTACGTATGAAATGCTGTTAAAATTGTAAATATTAGCACTTTTTACTTAATTTAGCCTGAAAGTGTCTTATTTTACGTATGAAATGCTGTTAAAATTGTAAATATTAGCACTTTTTACTTAATTTAGCCTGAAAGTGTCTTATTTTACGTATGAAATGCTGTTAAAATTGTAAATATTAGCACTTTTTACTTAATTTAGCCTGAAAGTGTCTTATTTTACGTATGAAATGCTGTTAAAATTGTAAATATTAGCACTTTTTACTTAATTTAGCCTGAAAGTGTCTTATTTTACGTATGAAATGCTGTTAAAATTGTAAATA
Source organism: Anopheles stephensi (assembly GCF_013141755.1). Taxonomy (NCBI): domain Eukaryota; kingdom Metazoa; phylum Arthropoda; class Insecta; order Diptera; family Culicidae; genus Anopheles; species Anopheles stephensi. The sequence continues at coordinate 110,236 of NW_023405362.1, read as the reverse complement.
TTAGCACTTTTTACTTAATTTAGCCTGAAAGTGTCTTATTTTACGTATGAAATGCTGTTAAAATTGTAAATATTAGCACTTTTTACTTAATTTAGCCTGAAAGTGTCTTATTTTACGTATGAAATGCTGTTAAAATTGTAAATATTAGCACTTTTTACTTAATTTAGCCTGAAAGTGTCTTATTTTACGTATGAAATGCTGTTAAAATTGTAAATATTAGCACTTTTTACTTAATTTAGCCTGAAAGTGTCTTATTTTACGTATGAAATGCTGTTAAAATTGTAAATATTAGCACTTTTTACTTAATTTAGCCTGAAAGTGTCTTATTTTACGTATGAAATGCTGTTAAAATTGTAAATATTAGCACTTTTTACTTAATTTAGCCTGAAAGTGTCTTATTTTACGTATGAAATGCTGTTAAAATTGTAAATATTAGCACTTTTTACTTAATTTAGCCTGAAAGTGTCTTATTTTACGTATGAAATGCTGTTAAAATTGTAAATATTAGCACTTTTTACTTAATTTAGCCTGAAAGTGTCTTATTTTACGTATGAAATGCTGTTAAAATTGTAAATATTAGCACTTTTTTACTTAATTTAGCCTGAAAGTGTCTTATTTTACGTATGAAATGCGGTTAAAATTGTAAATATTAGCACTTTTTACTTAATTTAGCCTGAAAGTGTCTTATTTTACGTATGAAATGCTGTTAAAATTGTAAATATTAGCACTTTTTTACTTAATTTAGCCTGAAAGTGTCTTATTTTACGTATGAAATGCTGTTAAAATTGTAAATATTAGCACTTTTTTACTTAATTTAGCCTGAAAGTGTCTTATTTTACGTATGAAATGCTGTTAAAATTGTAAATATTAGCACTTTTTACTTAATTTAGCCTGAAAGTGTCTTATTTTACGTATGAAATGCTGTTAAAATTGTAAATATTAGCACTTTTTTACTTAATTTAGCCTGAAAGTGTCTTATTTTACGTATGAAATGCTGTTAAAATTGTAAATATTAGCACTTTTTACTTAATTTAGCCTGAAAGTGTCTTATTTTACGTATGAAATGCTGTTAAAATTGTAAATATTAGCACTTTTTACTTAATTTAGCCTGAAAGTGTCTTATTTTACGTATGAAATGCTGTTAAAATTGTAAATATTAGCACTTTTTACTTAATTTAGCCTGAAAGTGTCTTATTTTACGTATGAAATGCTGTTAAAATTGTAAATATTAGCACTTTTTACTTAATTTAGCCTGAAAGTGTCTTATTTTACGTATGAAATGCTGTTAAAATTGTAAATATTAGCACTTTTTACTTAATTTAGCCTGAAAGTGTCTTATTTTACGTATGAAATGCTGTTAAAATTGTAAATATTAGCACTTTTTACTTAATTTAGCCTGAAAGTGTCTTATTTTACGTATGAAATGCTGTTAAAATTGTAAATATTAGCACTTTTTACTTAATTTAGCCTGAAAGTGTCTTATTTTACGTATGAAATGCTGTTAAAATTGTAAATATTAGCACTTTTTACTTAATTTAGCCTGAAAGTGTCTTATTTTACGTATGAAATGCTGTTAAAATTGTAAATATTAGCACTTTTTACTTAATTTAGCCTGAAAGTGTCTTATTTTACGTATGAAATGCTGTTAAAATTGTAAATATTAGCACTTTTTACTTAATTTAGCCTGAAAGTGTCTTATTTTACGTATGAAATGCTGTTAAAATTGTAAATATTAGCACTTTTTACTTAATTTAGCCTGAAAGTGTCTTATTTTACGTATGAAATGCTGTTAAAATTGTAAATATTAGCACTTTTTACTTAATTTAGCCTGAAAGTGTCTTATTTTACGTATGAAATGCTGTTAAAATTGTAAATATTAGCACTTTTTACTTAATTTAGCCTGAAAGTGTCTTATTTTACGTATGAAATGCTGTTAAAATTGTAAATATTAGCACTTTTTACTTAATTTAGCCTGAAAGTGTCTTATTTTACGTATGAAATGCTGTTAAAATTGTAAATATTAGCACTTTTTACTTAATTTAGCCTGAAAGTGTCTTATTTTACGTATGAAATGCTGTTAAAATTGTAAATATTAGCACTTTTTACTTAATTTAGCCTGAAAGTGTCTTATTTTACGTATGAAATGCTGTTAAAATTGTAAATATTAGCACTTTTTACTTAATTTAGCCTGAAAGTGTCTTATTTTACGTATGAAATGCTGTTAAAATTGTAAATATTAGCACTTTTTACTTAATTTAGCCTGAAAGTGTCTTATTTTACGTATGAAATGCTGTTAAAATTGTAAATATTAGCACTTTTTACTTAATTTAGCCTGAAAGTGTCTTATTTTACGTATGAAATGCTGTTAAAATTGTAAATATTAGCACTTTTTACTTAATTTAGCCTGAAAGTGTCTTATTTTACGTATGAAATGCTGTTAAAATTGTAAATATTAGCACTTTTTACTTAATTTAGCCTGAAAGTGTCTTATTTTACGTATGAAATGCTGTTAAAATTGTAAATATTAGCACTTTTTACTTAATTTAGCCTGAAAGTGTCTTATTTTACGTATGAAATGCTGTTAAAATTGTAAATATTAGCACTTTTTACTTAATTTAGCCTGAAAGTGTCTTATTTTACGTATGAAATGCTGTTAAAATTGTAAATATTAGCACTTTTTACTTAATTTAGCCTGAAAGTGTCTTATTTTACGTATGAAATGCTGTTAAAATTGTAAATATTAGCACTTTTTACTTAATTTAGCCTGAAAGTGTCTTATTTTACGTATGAAATGCTGTTAAAATTGTAAATATTAGCACTTTTTACTTAATTTAGCCTGAAAGTGTCTTATTTTACGTATGAAATGCTGTTAAAATTGTAAATATTAGCACTTTTTACTTAATTTAGCCTGAAAGTGTCTTATTTTACGTATGAAATGCTGTTAAAATTGTAAATATTAGCACTTTTTACTTAATTTAGCCTGAAAGTGTCTTATTTTACGTATGAAATGCTGTTAAAATTGTAAATATTAGCACTTTTTACTTAATTTAGCCTGAAAGTGTCTTATTTTACGTATGAAATGCTGTTAAAATTGTAAATATTAGCACTTTTTACTTAATTTAGCCTGAAAGTGTCTTATTTTACGTATGAAATGCTGTTAAAATTGTAAATATTAGCACTTTTTACTTAATTTAGCCTGAAAGTGTCTTATTTTACGTATGAAATGCTGTTAAAATTGTAAATATTAGCACTTTTTACTTAATTTAGCCTGAAAGTGTCTTATTTTACGTATGAAATGCTGTTAAAATTGTAAATATTAGCACTTTTTACTTAATTTAGCCTGAAAGTGTCTTATTTTACGTATGAAATGCTGTTAAAATTGTAAATATTAGCACTTTTTACTTAATTTAGCCTGAAAGTGTCTTATTTTACGTATGAAATGCTGTTAAAATTGTAAATATTAGCACTTTTTACTTAATTTAGCCTGAAAGTGTCTTATTTTACGTATGAAATGCTGTTAAAATTGTAAATATTAGCACTTTTTACTTAATTTAGCCTGAAAGTGTCTTATTTTACGTATGAAATGCTGTTAAAATTGTAAATATTAGCACTTTTTACTTAATTTAGCCTGAAAGTGTCTTATTTTACGTATGAAATGCTGTTAAAATTGTAAATATTAGCACTTTTTACTTAATTTAGCCTGAAAGTGTCTTATTTTACGTATGAAATGCTGTTAAAATTGTAAATATTAGCACTTTTTACTTAATTTAGCCTGAAAGTGTCTTATTTTACGTATGAAATGCTGTTAAAATTGTAAATATTAGCACTTTTTACTTAATTTAGCCTGAAAGTGTCTTATTTTACGTATGAAATGCTGTTAAAATTGTAAATATTAGCACTTTTTACTTAATTTAGCCTGAAAGTGTCTTATTTTACGTATGAAATGCTGTTAAAATTGTAAATATTAGCACTTTTTACTTAATTTAGCCTGAAAGTGTCTTATTTTACGTATGAAATGCTGTTAAAATTGTAAATATTAGCACTTTTTACTTAATTTAGCCTGAAAGTGTCTTATTTTACGTATGAAATGCTGTTAAAATTGTAAATATTAGCACTTTTTACTTAATTTAGCCTGAAAGTGTCTTATTTTACGTATGAAATGCTGTTAAAATTGTAAATATTAGCACTTTTTACTTAATTTAGCCTGAAAGTGTCTTATTTTACGTATGAAATGCTGTTAAAATTGTAAATATTAGCACTTTTTACTTAATTTAGCCTGAAAGTGTCTTATTTTACGTATGAAATGCTGTTAAAATTGTAAATATTAGCACTTTTTACTTAATTTAGCCTGAAAGTGTCTTATTTTACGTATGAAATGCTGTTAAAATTGTAAATATTAGCACTTTTTACTTAATTTAGCCTGAAAGTGTCTTATTTTACGTATGAAATGCTGTTAAAATTGTAAATATTAGCACTTTTTACTTAATTTAGCCTGAAAGTGTCTTATTTTACGTATGAAATGCTGTTAAAATTGTAAATATTAGCACTTTTTACTTAATTTAGCCTGAAAGTGTCTTATTTTACGTATGAAATGCTGTTAAAATTGTAAATATTAGCACTTTTTACTTAATTTAGCCTGAAAGTGTCTTATTTTACGTATGAAATGCTGTTAAAATTGTAAATATTAGCACTTTTTACTTAATTTAGCCTGAAAGTGTCTTATTTTACGTATGAAATGCTGTTAAAATTGTAAATATTAGCACTTTTTACTTAATTTAGCCTGAAAGTGTCTTATTTTACGTATGAAATGCTGTTAAAATTGTAAATATTAGCACTTTTTACTTAATTTAGCCTGAAAGTGTCTTATTTTACGTATGAAATGCTGTTAAAATTGTAAATATTAGCACTTTTTACTTAATTTAGCCTGAAAGTGTCTTATTTTACGTATGAAATGCTGTTAAAATTGTAAATATTAGCACTTTTTACTTAATTTAGCCTGAAAGTGTCTTATTTTACGTATGAAATGCTGTTAAAATTGTAAATATTAGCACTTTTTACTTAATTTAGCCTGAAAGTGTCTTATTTTACGTATGAAATGCTGTTAAAATTGTAAATATTAGCACTTTTTACTTAATTTAGCCTGAAAGTGTCTTATTTTACGTATGAAATGCTGTTAAAATTGTAAATATTAGCACTTTTTACTTAATTTAGCCTGAAAGTGTCTTATTTTACGTATGAAATGCTGTTAAAATTGTAAATATTAGCACTTTTTACTTAATTTAGCCTGAAAGTGTCTTATTTTACGTATGAAATGCTGTTAAAATTGTAAATATTAGCACTTTTTACTTAATTTAGCCTGAAAGTGTCTTATTTTACGTATGAAATGCTGTTAAAATTGTAAATATTAGCACTTTTTACTTAATTTAGCCTGAAAGTGTCTTATTTTACGTATGAAATGCTGTTAAAATTGTAAATATTAGCACTTTTTACTTAATTTAGCCTGAAAGTGTCTTATTTTACGTATGAAATGCTGTTAAAATTGTAAATATTAGCACTTTTTACTTAATTTAGCCTGAAAGTGTCTTATTTTACGTATGAAATGCTGTTAAAATTGTAAATATTAGCACTTTTTACTTAATTTAGCCTGAAAGTGTCTTATTTTACGTATGAAATGCTGTTAAAATTGTAAATATTAGCACTTTTTACTTAATTTAGCCTGAAAGTGTCTTATTTTACGTATGAAATGCTGTTAAAATTGTAAATATTAGCACTTTTTACTTAATTTAGCCTGAAAGTGTCTTATTTTACGTATGAAATGCTGTTAAAATTGTAAATATTAGCACTTTTTACTTAATTTAGCCTGAAAGTGTCTTATTTTACGTATGAAATGCTGTTAAAATTGTAAATATTAGCACTTTTTACTTAATTTAGCCTGAAAGTGTCTTATTTTACGTATGAAATGCTGTTAAAATTGTAAATATTAGCACTTTTTACTTAATTTAGCCTGAAAGTGTCTTATTTTACGTATGAAATGCTGTTAAAATTGTAAATATTAGCACTTTTTACTTAATTTAGCCTGAAAGTGTCTTATTTTACGTATGAAATGCTGTTAAAATTGTAAATATTAGCACTTTTTACTTAATTTAGCCTGAAAGTGTCTTATTTTACGTATGAAATGCTGTTAAAATTGTAAATATTAGCACTTTTTACTTAATTTAGCCTGAAAGTGTCTTATTTTACGTATGAAATGCTGTTAAAATTGTAAATATTAGCACTTTTTACTTAATTTAGCCTGAAAGTGTCTTATTTTACGTATGAAATGCTGTTAAAATTGTAAATATTAGCACTTTTTACTTAATTTAGCCTGAAAGTGTCTTATTTTACGTATGAAATGCTGTTAAAATTGTAAATATTAGCACTTTTTACTTAATTTAGCCTGAAAGTGTCTTATTTTACGTATGAAATGCTGTTAAAATTGTAAATATTAGCACTTTTTACTTAATTTAGCCTGAAAGTGTCTTATTTTACGTATGAAATGCTGTTAAAATTGTAAATATTAGCACTTTTTACTTAATTTAGCCTGAAAGTGTCTTATTTTACGTATGAAATGCTGTTAAAATTGTAAATATTAGCACTTTTTACTTAATTTAGCCTGAAAGTGTCTTATTTTACGTATGAAATGCTGTTAAAATTGTAAATATTAGCACTTTTTACTTAATTTAGCCTGAAAGTGTCTTATTTTACGTATGAAATGCTGTTAAAATTGTAAATATTAGCACTTTTTACTTAATTTAGCCTGAAAGTGTCTTATTTTACGTATGAAATGCTGTTAAAATTGTAAATATTAGCACTTTTTACTTAATTTAGCCTGAAAGTGTCTTATTTTACGTATGAAATGCTGTTAAAATTGTAAATATTAGCACTTTTTACTTAATTTAGCCTGAAAGTGTCTTATTTTACGTATGAAATGCTGTTAAAATTGTAAATATTAGCACTTTTTACTTAATTTAGCCTGAAAGTGTCTTATTTTACGTATGAAATGCTGTTAAAATTGTAAATATTAGCACTTTTTACTTAATTTAGCCTGAAAGTGTCTTATTTTACGTATGAAATGCTGTTAAAATTGTAAATATTAGCACTTTTTACTTAATTTAGCCTGAAAGTGTCTTATTTTACGTATGAAATGCTGTTAAAATTGTAAATATTAGCACTTTTTACTTAATTTAGCCTGAAAGTGTCTTATTTTACGTATGAAATGCTGTTAAAATTGTAAATATTAGCACTTTTTACTTAATTTAGCCTGAAAGTGTCTTATTTTACGTATGAAATGCTGTTAAAATTGTAAATATTAGCACTTTTTACTTAATTTAGCCTGAAAGTGTCTTATTTTACGTATGAAATGCTGTTAAAATTGTAAATATTAGCACTTTTTACTTAATTTAGCCTGAAAGTGTCTTATTTTACGTATGAAATGCTGTTAAAATTGTAAATATTAGCACTTTTTACTTAATTTAGCCTGAAAGTGTCTTATTTTACGTATGAAATGCTGTTAAAATTGTAAATATTAGCACTTTTTACTTAATTTAGCCTGAAAGTGTCTTATTTTACGTATGAAATGCTGTTAAAATTGTAAATATTAGCACTTTTTACTTAATTTAGCCTGAAAGTGTCTTATTTTACGTATGAAATGCTGTTAAAATTGTAAATATTAGCACTTTTTACTTAATTTAGCCTGAAAGTGTCTTATTTTACGTATGAAATGCTGTTAAAATTGTAAATATTAGCACTTTTTACTTAATTTAGCCTGAAAGTGTCTTATTTTACGTATGAAATGCTGTTAAAATTGTAAATATTAGCACTTTTTACTTAATTTAGCCTGAAAGTGTCTTATTTTACGTATGAAATGCTGTTAAAATTGTAAATATTAGCACTTTTTACTTAATTTAGCCTGAAAGTGTCTTATTTTACGTATGAAATGCTGTTAAAATTGTAAATATTAGCACTTTTTACTTAATTTAGCCTGAAAGTGTCTTATTTTACGTATGAAATGCTGTTAAAATTGTAAATATTAGCACTTTTTACTTAATTTAGCCTGAAAGTGTCTTATTTTACGTATGAAATGCTGTTAAAATTGTAAATATTAGCACTTTTTACTTAATTTAGCCTGAAAGTGTCTTATTTTACGTATGAAATGCTGTTAAAATTGTAAATATTAGCACTTTTTACTTAATTTAGCCTGAAAGTGTCTTATTTTACGTATGAAATGCTGTTAAAATTGTAAATATTAGCACTTTTTACTTAATTTAGCCTGAAAGTGTCTTATTTTACGTATGAAATGCTGTTAAAATTGTAAATATTAGCACTTTTTACTTAATTTAGCCTGAAAGTGTCTTATTTTACGTATGAAATGCTGTTAAAATTGTAAATATTAGCACTTTTTACTTAATTTAGCCTGAAAGTGTCTTATTTTACGTATGAAATGCTGTTAAAATTGTAAATATTAGCACTTTTTACTTAATTTAGCCTGAAAGTGTCTTATTTTACGTATGAAATGCTGTTAAAATTGTAAATATTAGCACTTTTTACTTAATTTAGCCTGAAAGTGTCTTATTTTACGTATGAAATGCTGTTAAAATTGTAAATATTAGCACTTTTTACTTAATTTAGCCTGAAAGTGTCTTATTTTACGTATGAAATGCTGTTAAAATTGTAAATATTAGCACTTTTTACTTAATTTAGCCTGAAAGTGTCTTATTTTACGTATGAAATGCTGTTAAAATTGTAAATATTAGCACTTTTTACTTAATTTAGCCTGAAAGTGTCTTATTTTACGTATGAAATGCTGTTAAAATTGTAAATATTAGCACTTTTTACTTAATTTAGCCTGAAAGTGTCTTATTTTACGTATGAAATGCTGTTAAAATTGTAAATATTAGCACTTTTTACTTAATTTAGCCTGAAAGTGTCTTATTTTACGTATGAAATGCTGTTAAAATTGTAAATATTAGCACTTTTTACTTAATTTAGCCTGAAAGTGTCTTATTTTACGTATGAAATGCTGTTAAAATTGTAAATATTAGCACTTTTTACTTAATTTAGCCTGAAAGTGTCTTATTTTACGTATGAAATGCTGTTAAAATTGTAAATATTAGCACTTTTTACTTAATTTAGCCTGAAAGTGTCTTATTTTACGTATGAAATGCTGTTAAAATTGTAAATATTAGCACTTTTTACTTAATTTAGCCTGAAAGTGTCTTATTTTACGTATGAAATGCTGTTAAAATTGTAAATATTAGCACTTTTTACTTAATTTAGCCTGAAAGTGTCTTATTTTACGTATGAAATGCTGTTAAAATTGTAAATATTAGCACTTTTTACTTAATTTAGCCTGAAAGTGTCTTATTTTACGTATGAAATGCTGTTAAAATTGTAAATATTAGCACTTTTTACTTAATTTAGCCTGAAAGTGTCTTATTTTACGTATGAAATGCTGTTAAAATTGTAAATATTAGCACTTTTTACTTAATTTAGCCTGAAAGTGTCTTATTTTACGTATGAAATGCTGTTAAAATTGTAAATATTAGCACTTTTTACTTAATTTAGCCTGAAAGTGTCTTATTTTACGTATGAAATGCTGTTAAAATTGTAAATATTAGCACTTTTTACTTAATTTAGCCTGAAAGTGTCTTATTTTACGTATGAAATGCTGTTAAAATTGTAAATATTAGCACTTTTTACTTAATTTAGCCTGAAAGTGTCTTATTTTACGTATGAAATGCTGTTAAAATTGTAAATATTAGCACTTTTTACTTAATTTAGCCTGAAAGTGTCTTATTTTACGTATGAAATGCTGTTAAAATTGTAAATATTAGCACTTTTTACTTAATTTAGCCTGAAAGTGTCTTATTTTACGTATGAAATGCTGTTAAAATTGTAAATATTAGCACTTTTTACTTAATTTAGCCTGAAAGTGTCTTATTTTACGTATGAAATGCTGTTAAAATTGTAAATATTAGCACTTTTTACTTAATTTAGCCTGAAAGTGTCTTATTTTACGTATGAAATGCTGTTAAAATTGTAAATATTAGCACTTTTTACTTAATTTAGCCTGAAAGTGTCTTATTTTACGTATGAAATGCTGTTAAAATTGTAAATATTAGCACTTTTTACTTAATTTAGCCTGAAAGTGTCTTATTTTACGTATGAAATGCTGTTAAAATTGTAAATATTAGCACTTTTTACTTAATTTAGCCTGAAAGTGTCTTATTTTACGTATGAAATGCTGTTAAAATTGTAAATATTAGCACTTTTTACTTAATTTAGCCTGAAAGTGTCTTATTTTACGTATGAAATGCTGTTAAAATTGTAAATATTAGCACTTTTTACTTAATTTAGCCTGAAAGTGTCTTATTTTACGTATGAAATGCTGTTAAAATTGTAAATATTAGCACTTTTTACTTAATTTAGCCTGAAAGTGTCTTATTTTACGTATGAAATGCTGTTAAAATTGTAAATATTAGCACTTTTTACTTAATTTAGCCTGAAAGTGTCTTATTTTACGTATGAAATGCTGTTAAAATTGTAAATATTAGCACTTTTTACTTAATTTAGCCTGAAAGTGTCTTATTTTACGTATGAAATGCTGTTAAAATTGTAAATATTAGCACTTTTTACTTAATTTAGCCTGAAAGTGTCTTATTTTACGTATGAAATGCTGTTAAAATTGTAAATATTAGCACTTTTTACTTAATTTAGCCTGAAAGTGTCTTATTTTACGTATGAAATGCTGTTAAAATTGTAAATATTAGCACTTTTTACTTAATTTAGCCTGAAAGTGTCTTATTTTACGTATGAAATGCTGTTAAAATTGTAAATATTAGCACTTTTTACTTAATTTAGCCTGAAAGTGTCTTATTTTACGTATGAAATGCTGTTAAAATTGTAAATATTAGCACTTTTTACTTAATTTAGCCTGAAAGTGTCTTATTTTACGTATGAAATGCTGTTAAAATTGTAAATATTAGCACTTTTTACTTAATTTAGCCTGAAAGTGTCTTATTTTACGTATGAAATGCTGTTAAAATTGTAAATATTAGCACTTTTTACTTAATTTAGCCTGAAAGTGTCTTATTTTACGTATGAAATGCTGTTAAAATTGTAAATATTAGCACTTTTTACTTAATTTAGCCTGAAAGTGTCTTATTTTACGTATGAAATGCTGTTAAAATTGTAAATATTAGCACTTTTTACTTAATTTAGCCTGAAAGTGTCTTATTTTACGTATGAAATGCTGTTAAAATTGTAAATATTAGCACTTTTTACTTAATTTAGCCTGAAAGTGTCTTATTTTACGTATGAAATGCTGTTAAAATTGTAAATATTAGCACTTTTTACTTAATTTAGCCTGAAAGTGTCTTATTTTACGTATGAAATGCTGTTAAAATTGTAAATATTAGCACTTTTTACTTAATTTAGCCTGAAAGTGTCTTATTTTACGTATGAAATGCTGTTAAAATTGTAAATATTAGCACTTTTTACTTAATTTAGCCTGAAAGTGTCTTATTTTACGTATGAAATGCTGTTAAAATTGTAAATATTAGCACTTTTTACTTAATTTAGCCTGAAAGTGTCTTATTTTACGTATGAAATGCTGTTAAAATTGTAAATATTAGCACTTTTTACTTAATTTAGCCTGAAAGTGTCTTATTTTACGTATGAAATGCTGTTAAAATTGTAAATATTAGCACTTTTTACTTAATTTAGCCTGAAAGTGTCTTATTTTACGTATGAAATGCTGTTAAAATTGTAAATATTAGCACTTTTTACTTAATTTAGCCTGAAAGTGTCTTATTTTACGTATGAAATGCTGTTAAAATTGTAAATATTAGCACTTTTTACTTAATTTAGCCTGAAAGTGTCTTATTTTACGTATGAAATGCTGTTAAAATTGTAAATATTAGCACTTTTTACTTAATTTAGCCTGAAAGTGTCTTATTTTACGTATGAAATGCTGTTAAAATTGTAAATATTAGCACTTTTTACTTAATTTAGCCTGAAAGTGTCTTATTTTACGTATGAAATGCTGTTAAAATTGTAAATATTAGCACTTTTTACTTAATTTAGCCTGAAAGTGTCTTATTTTACGTATGAAATGCTGTTAAAATTGTAAATATTAGCACTTTTTACTTAATTTAGCCTGAAAGTGTCTTATTTTACGTATGAAATGCTGTTAAAATTGTAAATATTAGCACTTTTTACTTAATTTAGCCTGAAAGTGTCTTATTTTACGTATGAAATGCTGTTAAAATTGTAAATATTAGCACTTTTTACTTAATTTAGCCTGAAAGTGTCTTATTTTACGTATGAAATGCTGTTAAAATTGTAAATATTAGCACTTTTTACTTAATTTAGCCTGAAAGTGTCTTATTTTACGTATGAAATGCTGTTAAAATTGTAAATATTAGCACTTTTTACTTAATTTAGCCTGAAAGTGTCTTATTTTACGTATGAAATGCTGTTAAAATTGTAAATATTAGCACTTTTTACTTAATTTAGCCTGAAAGTGTCTTATTTTACGTATGAAATGCTGTTAAAATTGTAAATATTAGCACTTTTTACTTAATTTAGCCTGAAAGTGTCTTATTTTACGTATGAAATGCTGTTAAAATTGTAAATATTAGCACTTTTTACTTAATTTAGCCTGAAAGTGTCTTATTTTACGTATGAAATGCTGTTAAAATTGTAAATATTAGCACTTTTTACTTAATTTAGCCTGAAAGTGTCTTATTTTACGTATGAAATGCTGTTAAAATTGTAAATATTAGCACTTTTTACTTAATTTAGCCTGAAAGTGTCTTATTTTACGTATGAAATGCTGTTAAAATTGTAAATATTAGCACTTTTTACTTAATTTAGCCTGAAAGTGTCTTATTTTACGTATGAAATGCTGTTAAAATTGTAAATATTAGCACTTTTTACTTAATTTAGCCTGAAAGTGTCTTATTTTACGTATGAAATGCTGTTAAAATTGTAAATATTAGCACTTTTTACTTAATTTAGCCTGAAAGTGTCTTATTTTACGTATGAAATGCTGTTAAAATTGTAAATATTAGCACTTTTTACTTAATTTAGCCTGAAAGTGTCTTATTTTACGTATGAAATGCTGTTAAAATTGTAAATATTAGCACTTTTTACTTAATTTAGCCTGAAAGTGTCTTATTTTACGTATGAAATGCTGTTAAAATTGTAAATATTAGCACTTTTTACTTAATTTAGCCTGAAAGTGTCTTATTTTACGTATGAAATGCTGTTAAAATTGTAAATATTAGCACTTTTTACTTAATTTAGCCTGAAAGTGTCTTATTTTACGTATGAAATGCTGTTAAAATTGTAAATATTAGCACTTTTTACTTAATTTAGCCTGAAAGTGTCTTATTTTACGTATGAAATGCTGTTAAAATTGTAAATATTAGCACTTTTTACTTAATTTAGCCTGAAAGTGTCTTATTTTACGTATGAAATGCTGTTAAAATTGTAAATATTAGCACTTTTTACTTAATTTAGCCTGAAAGTGTCTTATTTTACGTATGAAATGCTGTTAAAATTGTAAATATTAGCACTTTTTACTTAATTTAGCCTGAAAGTGTCTTATTTTACGTATGAAATGCTGTTAAAATTGTAAATATTAGCACTTTTTACTTAATTTAGCCTGAAAGTGTCTTATTTTACGTATGAAATGCTGTTAAAATTGTAAATATTAGCACTTTTTACTTAATTTAGCCTGAAAGTGTCTTATTTTACGTATGAAATGCTGTTAAAATTGTAAATATTAGCACTTTTTACTTAATTTAGCCTGAAAGTGTCTTATTTTACGTATGAAATGCTGTTAAAATTGTAAATATTAGCACTTTTTACTTAATTTAGCCTGAAAGTGTCTTATTTTACGTATGAAATGCTGTTAAAATTGTAAATATTAGCACTTTTTACTTAATTTAGCCTGAAAGTGTCTTATTTTACGTATGAAATGCTGTTAAAATTGTAAATATTAGCACTTTTTACTTAATTTAGCCTGAAAGTGTCTTATTTTACGTATGAAATGCTGTTAAAATTGTAAATATTAGCACTTTTTACTTAATTTAGCCTGAAAGTGTCTTATTTTACGTATGAAATGCTGTTAAAATTGTAAATATTAGCACTTTTTACTTAATTTAGCCTGAAAGTGTCTTATTTTACGTATGAAATGCTGTTAAAATTGTAAATATTAGCACTTTTTACTTAATTTAGCCTGAAAGTGTCTTATTTTACGTATGAAATGCTGTTAAAATTGTAAATATTAGCACTTTTTACTTAATTTAGCCTGAAAGTGTCTTATTTTACGTATGAAATGCTGTTAAAATTGTAAATATTAGCACTTTTTACTTAATTTAGCCTGAAAGTGTCTTATTTTACGTATGAAATGCTGTTAAAATTGTAAATATTAGCACTTTTTACTTAATTTAGCCTGAAAGTGTCTTATTTTACGTATGAAATGCTGTTAAAATTGTAAATATTAGCACTTTTTACTTAATTTAGCCTGAAAGTGTCTTATTTTACGTATGAAATGCTGTTAAAATTGTAAATATTAGCACTTTTTACTTAATTTAGCCTGAAAGTGTCTTATTTTACGTATGAAATGCTGTTAAAATTGTAAATATTAGCACTTTTTACTTAATTTAGCCTGAAAGTGTCTTATTTTACGTATGAAATGCTGTTAAAATTGTAAATATTAGCACTTTTTACTTAATTTAGCCTGAAAGTGTCTTATTTTACGTATGAAATGCTGTTAAAATTGTAAATATTAGCACTTTTTACTTAATTTAGCCTGAAAGTGTCTTATTTTACGTATGAAATGCTGTTAAAATTGTAAATATTAGCACTTTTTACTTAATTTAGCCTGAAAGTGTCTTATTTTACGTATGAAATGCTGTTAAAATTGTAAATATTAGCACTTTTTACTTAATTTAGCCTGAAAGTGTCTTATTTTACGTATGAAATGCTGTTAAAATTGTAAATATTAGCACTTTTTACTTAATTTAGCCTGAAAGTGTCTTATTTTACGTATGAAATGCTGTTAAAATTGTAAATATTAGCACTTTTTACTTAATTTAGCCTGAAAGTGTCTTATTTTACGTATGAAATGCTGTTAAAATTGTAAATATTAGCACTTTTTACTTAATTTAGCCTGAAAGTGTCTTATTTTACGTATGAAATGCTGTTAAAATTGTAAATATTAGCACTTTTTACTTAATTTAGCCTGAAAGTGTCTTATTTTACGTATGAAATGCTGTTAAAATTGTAAATATTAGCACTTTTTACTTAATTTAGCCTGAAAGTGTCTTATTTTACGTATGAAATGCTGTTAAAATTGTAAATATTAGCACTTTTTACTTAATTTAGCCTGAAAGTGTCTTATTTTACGTATGAAATGCTGTTAAAATTGTAAATATTAGCACTTTTTACTTAATTTAGCCTGAAAGTGTCTTATTTTACGTATGAAATGCTGTTAAAATTGTAAATATTAGCACTTTTTACTTAATTTAGCCTGAAAGTGTCTTATTTTACGTATGAAATGCTGTTAAAATTGTAAATATTAGCACTTTTTACTTAATTTAGCCTGAAAGTGTCTTATTTTACGTATGAAATGCTGTTAAAATTGTAAATATTAGCACTTTTTACTTAATTTAGCCTGAAAGTGTCTTATTTTACGTATGAAATGCTGTTAAAATTGTAAATATTAGCACTTTTTACTTAATTTAGCCTGAAAGTGTCTTATTTTACGTATGAAATGCTGTTAAAATTGTAAATATTAGCACTTTTTACTTAATTTAGCCTGAAAGTGTCTTATTTTACGTATGAAATGCTGTTAAAATTGTAAATATTAGCACTTTTTACTTAATTTAGCCTGAAAGTGTCTTATTTTACGTATGAAATGCTGTTAAAATTGTAAATATTAGCACTTTTTACTTAATTTAGCCTGAAAGTGTCTTATTTTACGTATGAAATGCTGTTAAAATTGTAAATATTAGCACTTTTTACTTAATTTAGCCTGAAAGTGTCTTATTTTACGTATGAAATGCTGTTAAAATTGTAAATATTAGCACTTTTTACTTAATTTAGCCTGAAAGTGTCTTATTTTACGTATGAAATGCTGTTAAAATTGTAAATATTAGCACTTTTTACTTAATTTAGCCTGAAAGTGTCTTATTTTACGTATGAAATGCTGTTAAAATTGTAAATATTAGCACTTTTTACTTAATTTAGCCTGAAAGTGTCTTATTTTACGTATGAAATGCTGTTAAAATTGTAAATATTAGCACTTTTTACTTAATTTAGCCTGAAAGTGTCTTATTTTACGTATGAAATGCTGTTAAAATTGTAAATATTAGCACTTTTTACTTAATTTAGCCTGAAAGTGTCTTATTTTACGTATGAAATGCTGTTAAAATTGTAAATATTAGCACTTTTTACTTAATTTAGCCTGAAAGTGTCTTATTTTACGTATGAAATGCTGTTAAAATTGTAAATATTAGCACTTTTTACTTAATTTAGCCTGAAAGTGTCTTATTTTACGTATGAAATGCTGTTAAAATTGTAAATATTAGCACTTTTTACTTAATTTAGCCTGAAAGTGTCTTATTTTACGTATGAAATGCTGTTAAAATTGTAAATATTAGCACTTTTTACTTAATTTAGCCTGAAAGTGTCTTATTTTACGTATGAAATGCTGTTAAAATTGTAAATATTAGCACTTTTTACTTAATTTAGCCTGAAAGTGTCTTATTTTACGTATGAAATGCTGTTAAAATTGTAAATATTAGCACTTTTTACTTAATTTAGCCTGAAAGTGTCTTATTTTACGTATGAAATGCTGTTAAAATTGTAAATATTAGCACTTTTTACTTAATTTAGCCTGAAAGTGTCTTATTTTACGTATGAAATGCTGTTAAAATTGTAAATATTAGCACTTTTTACTTAATTTAGCCTGAAAGTGTCTTATTTTACGTATGAAATGCTGTTAAAATTGTAAATATTAGCACTTTTTACTTAATTTAGCCTGAAAGTGTCTTATTTTACGTATGAAATGCTGTTAAAATTGTAAATATTAGCACTTTTTACTTAATTTAGCCTGAAAGTGTCTTATTTTACGTATGAAATGCTGTTAAAATTGTAAATATTAGCACTTTTTACTTAATTTAGCCTGAAAGTGTCTTATTTTACGTATGAAATGCTGTTAAAATTGTAAATATTAGCACTTTTTACTTAATTTAGCCTGAAAGTGTCTTATTTTACGTATGAAATGCTGTTAAAATTGTAAATATTAGCACTTTTTACTTAATTTAGCCTGAAAGTGTCTTATTTTACGTATGAAATGCTGTTAAAATTGTAAATATTAGCACTTTTTACTTAATTTAGCCTGAAAGTGTCTTATTTTACGTATGAAATGCTGTTAAAATTGTAAATATTAGCACTTTTTACTTAATTTAGCCTGAAAGTGTCTTATTTTACGTATGAAATGCTGTTAAAATTGTAAATATTAGCACTTTTTACTTAATTTAGCCTGAAAGTGTCTTATTTTACGTATGAAATGCTGTTAAAATTGTAAATATTAGCACTTTTTACTTAATTTAGCCTGAAAGTGTCTTATTTTACGTATGAAATGCTGTTAAAATTGTAAATATTAGCACTTTTTACTTAATTTAGCCTGAAAGTGTCTTATTTTACGTATGAAATGCTGTTAAAATTGTAAATATTAGCACTTTTTACTTAATTTAGCCTGAAAGTGTCTTATTTTACGTATGAAATGCTGTTAAAATTGTAAATATTAGCACTTTTTACTTAATTTAGCCTGAAAGTGTCTTATTTTACGTATGAAATGCTGTTAAAATTGTAAATATTAGCACTTTTTACTTAATTTAGCCTGAAAGTGTCTTATTTTACGTATGAAATGCTGTTAAAATTGTAAATATTAGCACTTTTTACTTAATTTAGCCTGAAAGTGTCTTATTTTACGTATGAAATGCTGTTAAAATTGTAAATATTAGCACTTTTTACTTAATTTAGCCTGAAAGTGTCTTATTTTACGTATGAAATGCTGTTAAAATTGTAAATATTAGCACTTTTTACTTAATTTAGCCTGAAAGTGTCTTATTTTACGTATGAAATGCTGTTAAAATTGTAAATATTAGCACTTTTTACTTAATTTAGCCTGAAAGTGTCTTATTTTACGTATGAAATGCTGTTAAAATTGTAAATATTAGCACTTTTTACTTAATTTAGCCTGAAAGTGTCTTATTTTACGTATGAAATGCTGTTAAAATTGTAAATATTAGCACTTTTTACTTAATTTAGCCTGAAAGTGTCTTATTTTACGTATGAAATGCTGTTAAAATTGTAAATATTAGCACTTTTTACTTAATTTAGCCTGAAAGTGTCTTATTTTACGTATGAAATGCTGTTAAAATTGTAAATATTAGCACTTTTTACTTAATTTAGCCTGAAAGTGTCTTATTTTACGTATGAAATGCTGTTAAAATTGTAAATATTAGCACTTTTTACTTAATTTAGCCTGAAAGTGTCTTATTTTACGTATGAAATGCTGTTAAAATTGTAAATATTAGCACTTTTTACTTAATTTAGCCTGAAAGTGTCTTATTTTACGTATGAAATGCTGTTAAAATTGTAAATATTAGCACTTTTTACTTAATTTAGCCTGAAAGTGTCTTATTTTACGTATGAAATGCTGTTAAAATTGTAAATATTAGCACTTTTTACTTAATTTAGCCTGAAAGTGTCTTATTTTACGTATGAAATGCTGTTAAAATTGTAAATATTAGCACTTTTTACTTAATTTAGCCTGAAAGTGTCTTATTTTACGTATGAAATGCTGTTAAAATTGTAAATATTAGCACTTTTTACTTAATTTAGCCTGAAAGTGTCTTATTTTACGTATGAAATGCTGTTAAAATTGTAAATATTAGCACTTTTTACTTAATTTAGCCTGAAAGTGTCTTATTTTACGTATGAAATGCTGTTAAAATTGTAAATATTAGCACTTTTTACTTAATTTAGCCTGAAAGTGTCTTATTTTACGTATGAAATGCTGTTAAAATTGTAAATATTAGCACTTTTTACTTAATTTAGCCTGAAAGTGTCTTATTTTACGTATGAAATGCTGTTAAAATTGTAAATATTAGCACTTTTTACTTAATTTAGCCTGAAAGTGTCTTATTTTACGTATGAAATGCTGTTAAAATTGTAAATATTAGCACTTTTTACTTAATTTAGCCTGAAAGTGTCTTATTTTACGTATGAAATGCTGTTAAAATTGTAAATATTAGCACTTTTTACTTAATTTAGCCTGAAAGTGTCTTATTTTACGTATGAAATGCTGTTAAAATTGTAAATATTAGCACTTTTTACTTAATTTAGCCTGAAAGTGTCTTATTTTACGTATGAAATGCTGTTAAAATTGTAAATATTAGCACTTTTTACTTAATTTAGCCTGAAAGTGTCTTATTTTACGTATGAAATGCTGTTAAAATTGTAAATATTAGCACTTTTTACTTAATTTAGCCTGAAAGTGTCTTATTTTACGTATGAAATGCTGTTAAAATTGTAAATATTAGCACTTTTTACTTAATTTAGCCTGAAAGTGTCTTATTTTACGTATGAAATGCTGTTAAAATTGTAAATATTAGCACTTTTTACTTAATTTAGCCTGAAAGTGTCTTATTTTACGTATGAAATGCTGTTAAAATTGTAAATATTAGCACTTTTTACTTAATTTAGCCTGAAAGTGTCTTATTTTACGTATGAAATGCTGTTAAAATTGTAAATATTAGCACTTTTTACTTAATTTAGCCTGAAAGTGTCTTATTTTACGTATGAAATGCTGTTAAAATTGTAAATATTAGCACTTTTTACTTAATTTAGCCTGAAAGTGTCTTATTTTACGTATGAAATGCTGTTAAAATTGTAAATATTAGCACTTTTTACTTAATTTAGCCTGAAAGTGTCTTATTTTACGTATGAAATGCTGTTAAAATTGTAAATATTAGCACTTTTTACTTAATTTAGCCTGAAAGTGTCTTATTTTACGTATGAAATGCTGTTAAAATTGTAAATATTAGCACTTTTTACTTAATTTAGCCTGAAAGTGTCTTATTTTACGTATGAAATGCTGTTAAAATTGTAAATATTAGCACTTTTTACTTAATTTAGCCTGAAAGTGTCTTATTTTACGTATGAAATGCTGTTAAAATTGTAAATATTAGCACTTTTTACTTAATTTAGCCTGAAAGTGTCTTATTTTACGTATGAAATGCTGTTAAAATTGTAAATATTAGCACTTTTTACTTAATTTAGCCTGAAAGTGTCTTATTTTACGTATGAAATGCTGTTAAAATTGTAAATATTAGCACTTTTTACTTAATTTAGCCTGAAAGTGTCTTATTTTACGTATGAAATGCTGTTAAAATTGTAAATATTAGCACTTTTTACTTAATTTAGCCTGAAAGTGTCTTATTTTACGTATGAAATGCTGTTAAAATTGTAAATATTAGCACTTTTTACTTAATTTAGCCTGAAAGTGTCTTATTTTACGTATGAAATGCTGTTAAAATTGTAAATATTAGCACTTTTTACTTAATTTAGCCTGAAAGTGTCTTATTTTACGTATGAAATGCTGTTAAAATTGTAAATATTAGCACTTTTTACTTAATTTAGCCTGAAAGTGTCTTATTTTACGTATGAAATGCTGTTAAAATTGTAAATATTAGCACTTTTTACTTAATTTAGCCTGAAAGTGTCTTATTTTACGTATGAAATGCTGTTAAAATTGTAAATATTAGCACTTTTTACTTAATTTAGCCTGAAAGTGTCTTATTTTACGTATGAAATGCTGTTAAAATTGTAAATATTAGCACTTTTTACTTAATTTAGCCTGAAAGTGTCTTATTTTACGTATGAAATGCTGTTAAAATTGTAAATATTAGCACTTTTTACTTAATTTAGCCTGAAAGTGTCTTATTTTACGTATGAAATGCTGTTAAAATTGTAAATATTAGCACTTTTTACTTAATTTAGCCTGAAAGTGTCTTATTTTACGTATGAAATGCTGTTAAAATTGTAAATATTAGCACTTTTTACTTAATTTAGCCTGAAAGTGTCTTATTTTACGTATGAAATGCTGTTAAAATTGTAAATATTAGCACTTTTTACTTAATTTAGCCTGAAAGTGTCTTATTTTACGTATGAAATGCTGTTAAAATTGTAAATATTAGCACTTTTTACTTAATTTAGCCTGAAAGTGTCTTATTTTACGTATGAAATGCTGTTAAAATTGTAAATATTAGCACTTTTTACTTAATTTAGCCTGAAAGTGTCTTATTTTACGTATGAAATGCTGTTAAAATTGTAAATATTAGCACTTTTTACTTAATTTAGCCTGAAAGTGTCTTATTTTACGTATGAAATGCTGTTAAAATTGTAAATATTAGCACTTTTTACTTAATTTAGCCTGAAAGTGTCTTATTTTACGTATGAAATGCTGTTAAAATTGTAAATATTAGCACTTTTTACTTAATTTAGCCTGAAAGTGTCTTATTTTACGTATGAAATGCTGTTAAAATTGTAAATATTAGCACTTTTTACTTAATTTAGCCTGAAAGTGTCTTATTTTACGTATGAAATGCTGTTAAAATTGTAAATATTAGCACTTTTTACTTAATTTAGCCTGAAAGTGTCTTATTTTACGTATGAAATGCTGTTAAAATTGTAAATATTAGCACTTTTTACTTAATTTAGCCTGAAAGTGTCTTATTTTACGTATGAAATGCTGTTAAAATTGTAAATATTAGCACTTTTTACTTAATTTAGCCTGAAAGTGTCTTATTTTACGTATGAAATGCTGTTAAAATTGTAAATATTAGCACTTTTTACTTAATTTAGCCTGAAAGTGTCTTATTTTACGTATGAAATGCTGTTAAAATTGTAAATATTAGCACTTTTTACTTAATTTAGCCTGAAAGTGTCTTATTTTACGTATGAAATGCTGTTAAAATTGTAAATATTAGCACTTTTTACTTAATTTAGCCTGAAAGTGTCTTATTTTACGTATGAAATGCTGTTAAAATTGTAAATATTAGCACTTTTTACTTAATTTAGCCTGAAAGTGTCTTATTTTACGTATGAAATGCTGTTAAAATTGTAAATATTAGCACTTTTTACTTAATTTAGCCTGAAAGTGTCTTATTTTACGTATGAAATGCTGTTAAAATTGTAAATATTAGCACTTTTTACTTAATTTAGCCTGAAAGTGTCTTATTTTACGTATGAAATGCTGTTAAAATTGTAAATATTAGCACTTTTTACTTAATTTAGCCTGAAAGTGTCTTATTTTACGTATGAAATGCTGTTAAAATTGTAAATATTAGCACTTTTTACTTAATTTAGCCTGAAAGTGTCTTATTTTACGTATGAAATGCTGTTAAAATTGTAAATATTAGCACTTTTTACTTAATTTAGCCTGAAAGTGTCTTATTTTACGTATGAAATGCTGTTAAAATTGTAAATATTAGCACTTTTTACTTAATTTAGCCTGAAAGTGTCTTATTTTACGTATGAAATGCTGTTAAAATTGTAAATATTAGCACTTTTTACTTAATTTAGCCTGAAAGTGTCTTATTTTACGTATGAAATGCTGTTAAAATTGTAAATATTAGCACTTTTTACTTAATTTAGCCTGAAAGTGTCTTATTTTACGTATGAAATGCTGTTAAAATTGTAAATATTAGCACTTTTTACTTAATTTAGCCTGAAAGTGTCTTATTTTACGTATGAAATGCTGTTAAAATTGTAAATATTAGCACTTTTTACTTAATTTAGCCTGAAAGTGTCTTATTTTACGTATGAAATGCTGTTAAAATTGTAAATATTAGCACTTTTTACTTAATTTAGCCTGAAAGTGTCTTATTTTACGTATGAAATGCTGTTAAAATTGTAAATATTAGCACTTTTTACTTAATTTAGCCTGAAAGTGTCTTATTTTACGTATGAAATGCTGTTAAAATTGTAAATATTAGCACTTTTTACTTAATTTAGCCTGAAAGTGTCTTATTTTACGTATGAAATGCTGTTAAAATTGTAAATATTAGCACTTTTTACTTAATTTAGCCTGAAAGTGTCTTATTTTACGTATGAAATGCTGTTAAAATTGTAAATATTAGCACTTTTTACTTAATTTAGCCTGAAAGTGTCTTATTTTACGTATGAAATGCTGTTAAAATTGTAAATATTAGCACTTTTTACTTAATTTAGCCTGAAAGTGTCTTATTTTACGTATGAAATGCTGTTAAAATTGTAAATATTAGCACTTTTTACTTAATTTAGCCTGAAAGTGTCTTATTTTACGTATGAAATGCTGTTAAAATTGTAAATATTAGCACTTTTTACTTAATTTAGCCTGAAAGTGTCTTATTTTACGTATGAAATGCTGTTAAAATTGTAAATATTAGCACTTTTTACTTAATTTAGCCTGAAAGTGTCTTATTTTACGTATGAAATGCTGTTAAAATTGTAAATATTAGCACTTTTTACTTAATTTAGCCTGAAAGTGTCTTATTTTACGTATGAAATGCTGTTAAAATTGTAAATATTAGCACTTTTTACTTAATTTAGCCTGAAAGTGTCTTATTTTACGTATGAAATGCTGTTAAAATTGTAAATATTAGCACTTTTTACTTAATTTAGCCTGAAAGTGTCTTATTTTACGTATGAAATGCTGTTAAAATTGTAAATATTAGCACTTTTTACTTAATTTAGCCTGAAAGTGTCTTATTTTACGTATGAAATGCTGTTAAAATTGTAAATATTAGCACTTTTTACTTAATTTAGCCTGAAAGTGTCTTATTTTACGTATGAAATGCTGTTAAAATTGTAAATATTAGCACTTTTTACTTAATTTAGCCTGAAAGTGTCTTATTTTACGTATGAAATGCTGTTAAAATTGTAAATATTAGCACTTTTTACTTAATTTAGCCTGAAAGTGTCTTATTTTACGTATGAAATGCTGTTAAAATTGTAAATATTAGCACTTTTTACTTAATTTAGCCTGAAAGTGTCTTATTTTACGTATGAAATGCTGTTAAAATTGTAAATATTAGCACTTTTTACTTAATTTAGCCTGAAAGTGTCTTATTTTACGTATGAAATGCTGTTAAAATTGTAAATATTAGCACTTTTTACTTAATTTAGCCTGAAAGTGTCTTATTTTACGTATGAAATGCTGTTAAAATTGTAAATATTAGCACTTTTTACTTAATTTAGCCTGAAAGTGTCTTATTTTACGTATGAAATGCTGTTAAAATTGTAAATATTAGCACTTTTTACTTAATTTAGCCTGAAAGTGTCTTATTTTACGTATGAAATGCTGTTAAAATTGTAAATATTAGCACTTTTTACTTAATTTAGCCTGAAAGTGTCTTATTTTACGTATGAAATGCTGTTAAAATTGTAAATATTAGCACTTTTTACTTAATTTAGCCTGAAAGTGTCTTATTTTACGTATGAAATGCTGTTAAAATTGTAAATATTAGCACTTTTTACTTAATTTAGCCTGAAAGTGTCTTATTTTACGTATGAAATGCTGTTAAAATTGTAAATATTAGCACTTTTTACTTAATTTAGCCTGAAAGTGTCTTATTTTACGTATGAAATGCTGTTAAAATTGTAAATATTAGCACTTTTTACTTAATTTAGCCTGAAAGTGTCTTATTTTACGTATGAAATGCTGTTAAAATTGTAAATATTAGCACTTTTTACTTAATTTAGCCTGAAAGTGTCTTATTTTACGTATGAAATGCTGTTAAAATTGTAAATATTAGCACTTTTTACTTAATTTAGCCTGAAAGTGTCTTATTTTACGTATGAAATGCTGTTAAAATTGTAAATATTAGCACTTTTTACTTAATTTAGCCTGAAAGTGTCTTATTTTACGTATGAAATGCTGTTAAAATTGTAAATATTAGCACTTTTTACTTAATTTAGCCTGAAAGTGTCTTATTTTACGTATGAAATGCTGTTAAAATTGTAAATATTAGCACTTTTTACTTAATTTAGCCTGAAAGTGTCTTATTTTACGTATGAAATGCTGTTAAAATTGTAAATATTAGCACTTTTTACTTAATTTAGCCTGAAAGTGTCTTATTTTACGTATGAAATGCTGTTAAAATTGTAAATATTAGCACTTTTTACTTAATTTAGCCTGAAAGTGTCTTATTTTACGTATGAAATGCTGTTAAAATTGTAAATATTAGCACTTTTTACTTAATTTAGCCTGAAAGTGTCTTATTTTACGTATGAAATGCTGTTAAAATTGTAAATATTAGCACTTTTTACTTAATTTAGCCTGAAAGTGTCTTATTTTACGTATGAAATGCTGTTAAAATTGTAAATATTAGCACTTTTTACTTAATTTAGCCTGAAAGTGTCTTATTTTACGTATGAAATGCTGTTAAAATTGTAAATATTAGCACTTTTTACTTAATTTAGCCTGAAAGTGTCTTATTTTACGTATGAAATGCTGTTAAAATTGTAAATATTAGCACTTTTTACTTAATTTAGCCTGAAAGTGTCTTATTTTACGTATGAAATGCTGTTAAAATTGTAAATATTAGCACTTTTTACTTAATTTAGCCTGAAAGTGTCTTATTTTACGTATGAAATGCTGTTAAAATTGTAAATATTAGCACTTTTTACTTAATTTAGCCTGAAAGTGTCTTATTTTACGTATGAAATGCTGTTAAAATTGTAAATATTAGCACTTTTTACTTAATTTAGCCTGAAAGTGTCTTATTTTACGTATGAAATGCTGTTAAAATTGTAAATATTAGCACTTTTTACTTAATTTAGCCTGAAAGTGTCTTATTTTACGTATGAAATGCTGTTAAAATTGTAAATATTAGCACTTTTTACTTAATTTAGCCTGAAAGTGTCTTATTTTACGTATGAAATGCTGTTAAAATTGTAAATATTAGCACTTTTTACTTAATTTAGCCTGAAAGTGTCTTATTTTACGTATGAAATGCTGTTAAAATTGTAAATATTAGCACTTTTTACTTAATTTAGCCTGAAAGTGTCTTATTTTACGTATGAAATGCTGTTAAAATTGTAAATATTAGCACTTTTTACTTAATTTAGCCTGAAAGTGTCTTATTTTACGTATGAAATGCTGTTAAAATTGTAAATATTAGCACTTTTTACTTAATTTAGCCTGAAAGTGTCTTATTTTACGTATGAAATGCTGTTAAAATTGTAAATATTAGCACTTTTTACTTAATTTAGCCTGAAAGTGTCTTATTTTACGTATGAAATGCTGTTAAAATTGTAAATATTAGCACTTTTTACTTAATTTAGCCTGAAAGTGTCTTATTTTACGTATGAAATGCTGTTAAAATTGTAAATATTAGCACTTTTTACTTAATTTAGCCTGAAAGTGTCTTATTTTACGTATGAAATGCTGTTAAAATTGTAAATATTAGCACTTTTTACTTAATTTAGCCTGAAAGTGTCTTATTTTACGTATGAAATGCTGTTAAAATTGTAAATATTAGCACTTTTTACTTAATTTAGCCTGAAAGTGTCTTATTTTACGTATGAAATGCTGTTAAAATTGTAAATATTAGCACTTTTTACTTAATTTAGCCTGAAAGTGTCTTATTTTACGTATGAAATGCTGTTAAAATTGTAAATATTAGCACTTTTTACTTAATTTAGCCTGAAAGTGTCTTATTTTACGTATGAAATGCTGTTAAAATTGTAAATATTAGCACTTTTTACTTAATTTAGCCTGAAAGTGTCTTATTTTACGTATGAAATGCTGTTAAAATTGTAAATATTAGCACTTTTTACTTAATTTAGCCTGAAAGTGTCTTATTTTACGTATGAAATGCTGTTAAAATTGTAAATATTAGCACTTTTTACTTAATTTAGCCTGAAAGTGTCTTATTTTACGTATGAAATGCTGTTAAAATTGTAAATATTAGCACTTTTTACTTAATTTAGCCTGAAAGTGTCTTATTTTACGTATGAAATGCTGTTAAAATTGTAAATATTAGCACTTTTTACTTAATTTAGCCTGAAAGTGTCTTATTTTACGTATGAAATGCTGTTAAAATTGTAAATATTAGCACTTTTTACTTAATTTAGCCTGAAAGTGTCTTATTTTACGTATGAAATGCTGTTAAAATTGTAAATATTAGCACTTTTTACTTAATTTAGCCTGAAAGTGTCTTATTTTACGTATGAAATGCTGTTAAAATTGTAAATATTAGCACTTTTTACTTAATTTAGCCTGAAAGTGTCTTATTTTACGTATGAAATGCTGTTAAAATTGTAAATATTAGCACTTTTTACTTAATTTAGCCTGAAAGTGTCTTATTTTACGTATGAAATGCTGTTAAAATTGTAAATATTAGCACTTTTTACTTAATTTAGCCTGAAAGTGTCTTATTTTACGTATGAAATGCTGTTAAAATTGTAAATATTAGCACTTTTTACTTAATTTAGCCTGAAAGTGTCTTATTTTACGTATGAAATGCTGTTAAAATTGTAAATATTAGCACTTTTTACTTAATTTAGCCTGAAAGTGTCTTATTTTACGTATGAAATGCTGTTAAAATTGTAAATATTAGCACTTTTTACTTAATTTAGCCTGAAAGTGTCTTATTTTACGTATGAAATGCTGTTAAAATTGTAAATATTAGCACTTTTTACTTAATTTAGCCTGAAAGTGTCTTATTTTACGTATGAAATGCTGTTAAAATTGTAAATATTAGCACTTTTTACTTAATTTAGCCTGAAAGTGTCTTATTTTACGTATGAAATGCTGTTAAAATTGTAAATATTAGCACTTTTTACTTAATTTAGCCTGAAAGTGTCTTATTTTACGTATGAAATGCTGTTAAAATTGTAAATATTAGCACTTTTTACTTAATTTAGCCTGAAAGTGTCTTATTTTACGTATGAAATGCTGTTAAAATTGTAAATATTAGCACTTTTTACTTAATTTAGCCTGAAAGTGTCTTATTTTACGTATGAAATGCTGTTAAAATTGTAAATATTAGCACTTTTTACTTAATTTAGCCTGAAAGTGTCTTATTTTACGTATGAAATGCTGTTAAAATTGTAAATATTAGCACTTTTTACTTAATTTAGCCTGAAAGTGTCTTATTTTACGTATGAAATGCTGTTAAAATTGTAAATATTAGCACTTTTTACTTAATTTAGCCTGAAAGTGTCTTATTTTACGTATGAAATGCTGTTAAAATTGTAAATATTAGCACTTTTTACTTAATTTAGCCTGAAAGTGTCTTATTTTACGTATGAAATGCTGTTAAAATTGTAAATATTAGCACTTTTTACTTAATTTAGCCTGAAAGTGTCTTATTTTACGTATGAAATGCTGTTAAAATTGTAAATATTAGCACTTTTTACTTAATTTAGCCTGAAAGTGTCTTATTTTACGTATGAAATGCTGTTAAAATTGTAAATATTAGCACTTTTTACTTAATTTAGCCTGAAAGTGTCTTATTTTACGTATGAAATGCTGTTAAAATTGTAAATATTAGCACTTTTTACTTAATTTAGCCTGAAAGTGTCTTATTTTACGTATGAAATGCTGTTAAAATTGTAAATATTAGCACTTTTTACTTAATTTAGCCTGAAAGTGTCTTATTTTACGTATGAAATGCTGTTAAAATTGTAAATATTAGCACTTTTTACTTAATTTAGCCTGAAAGTGTCTTATTTTACGTATGAAATGCTGTTAAAATTGTAAATATTAGCACTTTTTACTTAATTTAGCCTGAAAGTGTCTTATTTTACGTATGAAATGCTGTTAAAATTGTAAATATTAGCACTTTTTACTTAATTTAGCCTGAAAGTGTCTTATTTTACGTATGAAATGCTGTTAAAATTGTAAATATTAGCACTTTTTACTTAATTTAGCCTGAAAGTGTCTTATTTTACGTATGAAATGCTGTTAAAATTGTAAATATTAGCACTTTTTACTTAATTTAGCCTGAAAGTGTCTTATTTTACGTATGAAATGCTGTTAAAATTGTAAATATTAGCACTTTTTACTTAATTTAGCCTGAAAGTGTCTTATTTTACGTATGAAATGCTGTTAAAATTGTAAATATTAGCACTTTTTACTTAATTTAGCCTGAAAGTGTCTTATTTTACGTATGAAATGCTGTTAAAATTGTAAATATTAGCACTTTTTACTTAATTTAGCCTGAAAGTGTCTTATTTTACGTATGAAATGCTGTTAAAATTGTAAATATTAGCACTTTTTACTTAATTTAGCCTGAAAGTGTCTTATTTTACGTATGAAATGCTGTTAAAATTGTAAATATTAGCACTTTTTACTTAATTTAGCCTGAAAGTGTCTTATTTTACGTATGAAATGCTGTTAAAATTGTAAATATTAGCACTTTTTACTTAATTTAGCCTGAAAGTGTCTTATTTTACGTATGAAATGCTGTTAAAATTGTAAATATTAGCACTTTTTACTTAATTTAGCCTGAAAGTGTCTTATTTTACGTATGAAATGCTGTTAAAATTGTAAATATTAGCACTTTTTACTTAATTTAGCCTGAAAGTGTCTTATTTTACGTATGAAATGCTGTTAAAATTGTAAATATTAGCACTTTTTACTTAATTTAGCCTGAAAGTGTCTTATTTTACGTATGAAATGCTGTTAAAATTGTAAATATTAGCACTTTTTACTTAATTTAGCCTGAAAGTGTCTTATTTTACGTATGAAATGCTGTTAAAATTGTAAATATTAGCACTTTTTACTTAATTTAGCCTGAAAGTGTCTTATTTTACGTATGAAATGCTGTTAAAATTGTAAATATTAGCACTTTTTACTTAATTTAGCCTGAAAGTGTCTTATTTTACGTATGAAATGCTGTTAAAATTGTAAATATTAGCACTTTTTACTTAATTTAGCCTGAAAGTGTCTTATTTTACGTATGAAATGCTGTTAAAATTGTAAATATTAGCACTTTTTACTTAATTTAGCCTGAAAGTGTCTTATTTTACGTATGAAATGCTGTTAAAATTGTAAATATTAGCACTTTTTACTTAATTTAGCCTGAAAGTGTCTTATTTTACGTATGAAATGCTGTTAAAATTGTAAATATTAGCACTTTTTACTTAATTTAGCCTGAAAGTGTCTTATTTTACGTATGAAATGCTGTTAAAATTGTAAATATTAGCACTTTTTACTTAATTTAGCCTGAAAGTGTCTTATTTTACGTATGAAATGCTGTTAAAATTGTAAATATTAGCACTTTTTACTTAATTTAGCCTGAAAGTGTCTTATTTTACGTATGAAATGCTGTTAAAATTGTAAATATTAGCACTTTTTACTTAATTTAGCCTGAAAGTGTCTTATTTTACGTATGAAATGCTGTTAAAATTGTAAATATTAGCACTTTTTACTTAATTTAGCCTGAAAGTGTCTTATTTTACGTATGAAATGCTGTTAAAATTGTAAATATTAGCACTTTTTACTTAATTTAGCCTGAAAGTGTCTTATTTTACGTATGAAATGCTGTTAAAATTGTAAATATTAGCACTTTTTACTTAATTTAGCCTGAAAGTGTCTTATTTTACGTATGAAATGCTGTTAAAATTGTAAATATTAGCACTTTTTACTTAATTTAGCCTGAAAGTGTCTTATTTTACGTATGAAATGCTGTTAAAATTGTAAATATTAGCACTTTTTACTTAATTTAGCCTGAAAGTGTCTTATTTTACGTATGAAATGCTGTTAAAATTGTAAATATTAGCACTTTTTACTTAATTTAGCCTGAAAGTGTCTTATTTTACGTATGAAATGCTGTTAAAATTGTAAATATTAGCACTTTTTACTTAATTTAGCCTGAAAGTGTCTTATTTTACGTATGAAATGCTGTTAAAATTGTAAATATTAGCACTTTTTACTTAATTTAGCCTGAAAGTGTCTTATTTTACGTATGAAATGCTGTTAAAATTGTAAATATTAGCACTTTTTACTTAATTTAGCCTGAAAGTGTCTTATTTTACGTATGAAATGCTGTTAAAATTGTAAATATTAGCACTTTTTACTTAATTTAGCCTGAAAGTGTCTTATTTTACGTATGAAATGCTGTTAAAATTGTAAATATTAGCACTTTTTACTTAATTTAGCCTGAAAGTGTCTTATTTTACGTATGAAATGCTGTTAAAATTGTAAATATTAGCACTTTTTACTTAATTTAGCCTGAAAGTGTCTTATTTTACGTATGAAATGCTGTTAAAATTGTAAATATTAGCACTTTTTACTTAATTTAGCCTGAAAGTGTCTTATTTTACGTATGAAATGCTGTTAAAATTGTAAATATTAGCACTTTTTACTTAATTTAGCCTGAAAGTGTCTTATTTTACGTATGAAATGCTGTTAAAATTGTAAATATTAGCACTTTTTACTTAATTTAGCCTGAAAGTGTCTTATTTTACGTATGAAATGCTGTTAAAATTGTAAATATTAGCACTTTTTACTTAATTTAGCCTGAAAGTGTCTTATTTTACGTATGAAATGCTGTTAAAATTGTAAATATTAGCACTTTTTACTTAATTTAGCCTGAAAGTGTCTTATTTTACGTATGAAATGCTGTTAAAATTGTAAATATTAGCACTTTTTACTTAATTTAGCCTGAAAGTGTCTTATTTTACGTATGAAATGCTGTTAAAATTGTAAATATTAGCACTTTTTACTTAATTTAGCCTGAAAGTGTCTTATTTTACGTATGAAATGCTGTTAAAATTGTAAATATTAGCACTTTTTACTTAATTTAGCCTGAAAGTGTCTTATTTTACGTATGAAATGCTGTTAAAATTGTAAATATTAGCACTTTTTACTTAATTTAGCCTGAAAGTGTCTTATTTTACGTATGAAATGCTGTTAAAATTGTAAATATTAGCACTTTTTACTTAATTTAGCCTGAAAGTGTCTTATTTTACGTATGAAATGCTGTTAAAATTGTAAATATTAGCACTTTTTACTTAATTTAGCCTGAAAGTGTCTTATTTTACGTATGAAATGCTGTTAAAATTGTAAATATTAGCACTTTTTACTTAATTTAGCCTGAAAGTGTCTTATTTTACGTATGAAATGCTGTTAAAATTGTAAATATTAGCACTTTTTACTTAATTTAGCCTGAAAGTGTCTTATTTTACGTATGAAATGCTGTTAAAATTGTAAATATTAGCACTTTTTACTTAATTTAGCCTGAAAGTGTCTTATTTTACGTATGAAATGCTGTTAAAATTGTAAATATTAGCACTTTTTACTTAATTTAGCCTGAAAGTGTCTTATTTTACGTATGAAATGCTGTTAAAATTGTAAATATTAGCACTTTTTACTTAATTTAGCCTGAAAGTGTCTTATTTTACGTATGAAATGCTGTTAAAATTGTAAATATTAGCACTTTTTACTTAATTTAGCCTGAAAGTGTCTTATTTTACGTATGAAATGCTGTTAAAATTGTAAATATTAGCACTTTTTACTTAATTTAGCCTGAAAGTGTCTTATTTTACGTATGAAATGCTGTTAAAATTGTAAATATTAGCACTTTTTACTTAATTTAGCCTGAAAGTGTCTTATTTTACGTATGAAATGCTGTTAAAATTGTAAATATTAGCACTTTTTACTTAATTTAGCCTGAAAGTGTCTTATTTTACGTATGAAATGCTGTTAAAATTGTAAATATTAGCACTTTTTACTTAATTTAGCCTGAAAGTGTCTTATTTTACGTATGAAATGCTGTTAAAATTGTAAATATTAGCACTTTTTACTTAATTTAGCCTGAAAGTGTCTTATTTTACGTATGAAATGCTGTTAAAATTGTAAATATTAGCACTTTTTACTTAATTTAGCCTGAAAGTGTCTTATTTTACGTATGAAATGCTGTTAAAATTGTAAATATTAGCACTTTTTACTTAATTTAGCCTGAAAGTGTCTTATTTTACGTATGAAATGCTGTTAAAATTGTAAATATTAGCACTTTTTACTTAATTTAGCCTGAAAGTGTCTTATTTTACGTATGAAATGCTGTTAAAATTGTAAATATTAGCACTTTTTACTTAATTTAGCCTGAAAGTGTCTTATTTTACGTATGAAATGCTGTTAAAATTGTAAATATTAGCACTTTTTACTTAATTTAGCCTGAAAGTGTCTTATTTTACGTATGAAATGCTGTTAAAATTGTAAATATTAGCACTTTTTACTTAATTTAGCCTGAAAGTGTCTTATTTTACGTATGAAATGCTGTTAAAATTGTAAATATTAGCACTTTTTACTTAATTTAGCCTGAAAGTGTCTTATTTTACGTATGAAATGCTGTTAAAATTGTAAATATTAGCACTTTTTACTTAATTTAGCCTGAAAGTGTCTTATTTTACGTATGAAATGCTGTTAAAATTGTAAATATTAGCACTTTTTACTTAATTTAGCCTGAAAGTGTCTTATTTTACGTATGAAATGCTGTTAAAATTGTAAATATTAGCACTTTTTACTTAATTTAGCCTGAAAGTGTCTTATTTTACGTATGAAATGCTGTTAAAATTGTAAATATTAGCACTTTTTACTTAATTTAGCCTGAAAGTGTCTTATTTTACGTATGAAATGCTGTTAAAATTGTAAATATTAGCACTTTTTACTTAATTTAGCCTGAAAGTGTCTTATTTTACGTATGAAATGCTGTTAAAATTGTAAATATTAGCACTTTTTACTTAATTTAGCCTGAAAGTGTCTTATTTTACGTATGAAATGCTGTTAAAATTGTAAATATTAGCACTTTTTACTTAATTTAGCCTGAAAGTGTCTTATTTTACGTATGAAATGCTGTTAAAATTGTAAATATTAGCACTTTTTACTTAATTTAGCCTGAAAGTGTCTTATTTTACGTATGAAATGCTGTTAAAATTGTAAATATTAGCACTTTTTACTTAATTTAGCCTGAAAGTGTCTTATTTTACGTATGAAATGCTGTTAAAATTGTAAATATTAGCACTTTTTACTTAATTTAGCCTGAAAGTGTCTTATTTTACGTATGAAATGCTGTTAAAATTGTAAATATTAGCACTTTTTACTTAATTTAGCCTGAAAGTGTCTTATTTTACGTATGAAATGCTGTTAAAATTGTAAATATTAGCACTTTTTACTTAATTTAGCCTGAAAGTGTCTTATTTTACGTATGAAATGCTGTTAAAATTGTAAATATTAGCACTTTTTACTTAATTTAGCCTGAAAGTGTCTTATTTTACGTATGAAATGCTGTTAAAATTGTAAATATTAGCACTTTTTACTTAATTTAGCCTGAAAGTGTCTTATTTTACGTATGAAATGCTGTTAAAATTGTAAATATTAGCACTTTTTACTTAATTTAGCCTGAAAGTGTCTTATTTTACGTATGAAATGCTGTTAAAATTGTAAATATTAGCACTTTTTACTTAATTTAGCCTGAAAGTGTCTTATTTTACGTATGAAATGCTGTTAAAATTGTAAATATTAGCACTTTTTACTTAATTTAGCCTGAAAGTGTCTTATTTTACGTATGAAATGCTGTTAAAATTGTAAATATTAGCACTTTTTACTTAATTTAGCCTGAAAGTGTCTTATTTTACGTATGAAATGCTGTTAAAATTGTAAATATTAGCACTTTTTACTTAATTTAGCCTGAAAGTGTCTTATTTTACGTATGAAATGCTGTTAAAATTGTAAATATTAGCACTTTTTACTTAATTTAGCCTGAAAGTGTCTTATTTTACGTATGAAATGCTGTTAAAATTGTAAATATTAGCACTTTTTACTTAATTTAGCCTGAAAGTGTCTTATTTTACGTATGAAATGCTGTTAAAATTGTAAATATTAGCACTTTTTACTTAATTTAGCCTGAAAGTGTCTTATTTTACGTATGAAATGCTGTTAAAATTGTAAATATTAGCACTTTTTACTTAATTTAGCCTGAAAGTGTCTTATTTTACGTATGAAATGCTGTTAAAATTGTAAATATTAGCACTTTTTACTTAATTTAGCCTGAAAGTGTCTTATTTTACGTATGAAATGCTGTTAAAATTGTAAATATTAGCACTTTTTACTTAATTTAGCCTGAAAGTGTCTTATTTTACGTATGAAATGCTGTTAAAATTGTAAATATTAGCACTTTTTACTTAATTTAGCCTGAAAGTGTCTTATTTTACGTATGAAATGCTGTTAAAATTGTAAATATTAGCACTTTTTACTTAATTTAGCCTGAAAGTGTCTTATTTTACGTATGAAATGCTGTTAAAATTGTAAATATTAGCACTTTTTACTTAATTTAGCCTGAAAGTGTCTTATTTTACGTATGAAATGCTGTTAAAATTGTAAATATTAGCACTTTTTACTTAATTTAGCCTGAAAGTGTCTTATTTTACGTATGAAATGCTGTTAAAATTGTAAATATTAGCACTTTTTACTTAATTTAGCCTGAAAGTGTCTTATTTTACGTATGAAATGCTGTTAAAATTGTAAATATTAGCACTTTTTACTTAATTTAGCCTGAAAGTGTCTTATTTTACGTATGAAATGCTGTTAAAATTGTAAATATTAGCACTTTTTACTTAATTTAGCCTGAAAGTGTCTTATTTTACGTATGAAATGCTGTTAAAATTGTAAATATTAGCACTTTTTACTTAATTTAGCCTGAAAGTGTCTTATTTTACGTATGAAATGCTGTTAAATTGTAAATATTAGCACTTTTTACTTAATTTAGCCTGAAAGTGTCTTATTTTACGTATGAAATGCTGTTAAAATTGTAAATATTAGCACTTTTTACTTAATTTAGCCTGAAAGTGTCTTATTTTACGTATGAAATGCTGTTAAAATTGTAAATATTAGCACTTTTTACTTAATTTAGCCTGAAAGTGTCTTATTTTACGTATGAAATGCTGTTAAAATTGTAAATATTAGCACTTTTTACTTAATTTAGCCTGAAAGTGTCTTATTTTACGTATGAAATGCTGTTAAAATTGTAAATATTAGCACTTTTTACTTAATTTAGCCTGAAAGTGTCTTATTTTACGTATGAAATGCTGTTAAAATTGTAAATATTAGCACTTTTTACTTAATTTAGCCTGAAAGTGTCTTATTTTACGTATGAAATGCTGTTAAAATTGTAAATATTAGCACTTTTTACTTAATTTAGCCTGAAAGTGTCTTATTTTACGTATGAAATGCTGTTAAAATTGTAAATATTAGCACTTTTTACTTAATTTAGCCTGAAAGTGTCTTATTTTACGTATGAAATGCTGTTAAAATTGTAAATATTAGCACTTTTTTACTTAATTTAGCCTGAAAGTGTCTTATTTTACGTATGAAATGCTGTTAAAATTGTAAATATTAGCACTTTTTACTTAATTTAGCCTGAAAGTGTCTTATTTTACGTATGAAATGCTGTTAAAATTGTAAATATTAGCACTTTTTACTTAATTTAGCCTGAAAGTGTCTTATTTTACGTATGAAATGCTGTTAAAATTGTAAATATTAGCACTTTTTACTTAATTTAGCCTGAAAGTGTCTTATTTTACGTATGAAATGCTGTTAAAATTGTAAATATTAGCACTTTTTACTTAATTTAGCCTGAAAGTGTCTTATTTTACGTATGAAATGCTGTTAAAATTGTAAATATTAGCACTTTTTACTTAATTTAGCCTGAAAGTGTCTTATTTTACGTATGAAATGCTGTTAAAATTGTAAATATTAGCACTTTTTACTTAATTTAGCCTGAAAGTGTCTTATTTTACGTATGAAATGCTGTTAAAATTGTAAATATTAGCACTTTTTACTTAATTTAGCCTGAAAGTGTCTTATTTTACGTATGAAATGCTGTTAAAATTGTAAATATTAGCACTTTTTACTTAATTTAGCCTGAAAGTGTCTTATTTTACGTATGAAATGCTGTTAAAATTGTAAATATTAGCACTTTTTACTTAATTTAGCCTGAAAGTGTCTTATTTTACGTATGAAATGCTGTTAAAATTGTAAATATTAGCACTTTTTACTTAATTTAGCCTGAAAGTGTCTTATTTTACGTATGAAATGCTGTTAAAATTGTAAATATTAGCACTTTTTACTTAATTTAGCCTGAAAGTGTCTTATTTTACGTATGAAATGCTGTTAAAATTGTAAATATTAGCACTTTTTACTTAATTTAGCCTGAAAGTGTCTTATTTTACGTATGAAATGCTGTTAAAATTGTAAATATTAGCACTTTTTACTTAATTTAGCCTGAAAGTGTCTTATTTTACGTATGAAATGCTGTT
Organism: Anopheles stephensi; assembly: GCF_013141755.1. NCBI lineage: Eukaryota > Metazoa > Arthropoda > Insecta > Diptera > Culicidae > Anopheles > Anopheles stephensi. Next base: position 72,805 of record NW_023405362.1, on the reverse strand, counting down.
AAAATTGTAAATATTAGCACTTTTTACTTAATTTAGCCTGAAAGTGTCTTATTTTACGTATGAAATGCTGTTAAAATTGTAAATATTAGCACTTTTTACTTAATTTAGCCTGAAAGTGTCTTATTTTACGTATGAAATGCTGTTAAAATTGTAAATATTAGCACTTTTTACTTAATTTAGCCTGAAAGTGTCTTATTTTACGTATGAAATGCTGTTAAAATTGTAAATATTAGCACTTTTTACTTAATTTAGCCTGAAAGTGTCTTATTTTACGTATGAAATGCTGTTAAAATTGTAAATATTAGCACTTTTTACTTAATTTAGCCTGAAAGTGTCTTATTTTACGTATGAAATGCTGTTAAAATTGTAAATATTAGCACTTTTTACTTAATTTAGCCTGAAAGTGTCTTATTTTACGTATGAAATGCTGTTAAAATTGTAAATATTAGCACTTTTTACTTAATTTAGCCTGAAAGTGTCTTATTTTACGTATGAAATGCTGTTAAAATTGTAAATATTAGCACTTTTTACTTAATTTAGCCTGAAAGTGTCTTATTTTACGTATGAAATGCTGTTAAAATTGTAAATATTAGCACTTTTTACTTAATTTAGCCTGAAAGTGTCTTATTTTACGTATGAAATGCTGTTAAAATTGTAAATATTAGCACTTTTTACTTAATTTAGCCTGAAAGTGTCTTATTTTACGTATGAAATGCTGTTAAAATTGTAAATATTAGCACTTTTTACTTAATTTAGCCTGAAAGTGTCTTATTTTACGTATGAAATGCTGTTAAAATTGTAAATATTAGCACTTTTTACTTAATTTAGCCTGAAAGTGTCTTATTTTACGTATGAAATGCTGTTAAAATTGTAAATATTAGCACTTTTTACTTAATTTAGCCTGAAAGTGTCTTATTTTACGTATGAAATGCTGTTAAAATTGTAAATATTAGCACTTTTTACTTAATTTAGCCTGAAAGTGTCTTATTTTACGTATGAAATGCTGTTAAAATTGTAAATATTAGCACTTTTTACTTAATTTAGCCTGAAAGTGTCTTATTTTACGTATGAAATGCTGTTAAAATTGTAAATATTAGCACTTTTTACTTAATTTAGCCTGAAAGTGTCTTATTTTACGTATGAAATGCTGTTAAAATTGTAAATATTAGCACTTTTTACTTAATTTAGCCTGAAAGTGTCTTATTTTACGTATGAAATGCTGTTAAAATTGTAAATATTAGCACTTTTTACTTAATTTAGCCTGAAAGTGTCTTATTTTACGTATGAAATGCTGTTAAAATTGTAAATATTAGCACTTTTTACTTAATTTAGCCTGAAAGTGTCTTATTTTACGTATGAAATGCTGTTAAAATTGTAAATATTAGCACTTTTTACTTAATTTAGCCTGAAAGTGTCTTATTTTACGTATGAAATGCTGTTAAAATTGTAAATATTAGCACTTTTTACTTAATTTAGCCTGAAAGTGTCTTATTTTACGTATGAAATGCTGTTAAAATTGTAAATATTAGCACTTTTTACTTAATTTAGCCTGAAAGTGTCTTATTTTACGTATGAAATGCTGTTAAAATTGTAAATATTAGCACTTTTTACTTAATTTAGCCTGAAAGTGTCTTATTTTACGTATGAAATGCTGTTAAAATTGTAAATATTAGCACTTTTTACTTAATTTAGCCTGAAAGTGTCTTATTTTACGTATGAAATGCTGTTAAAATTGTAAATATTAGCACTTTTTACTTAATTTAGCCTGAAAGTGTCTTATTTTACGTATGAAATGCTGTTAAAATTGTAAATATTAGCACTTTTTACTTAATTTAGCCTGAAAGTGTCTTATTTTACGTATGAAATGCTGTTAAAATTGTAAATATTAGCACTTTTTACTTAATTTAGCCTGAAAGTGTCTTATTTTACGTATGAAATGCTGTTAAAATTGTAAATATTAGCACTTTTTTACTTAATTTAGCCTGAAAGTGTCTTATTTTACGTATGAAATGCTGTTAAAATTGTAAATATTAGCACTTTTTACTTAATTTAGCCTGAAAGTGTCTTATTTTACGTATGAAATGCTGTTAAAATTGTAAATATTAGCACTTTTTACTTAATTTAGCCTGAAAGTGTCTTATTTTACGTATGAAATGCTGTTAAAATTGTAAATATTAGCACTTTTTACTTAATTTAGCCTGAAAGTGTCTTATTTTACGTATGAAATGCTGTTAAAATTGTAAATATTAGCACTTTTTACTTAATTTAGCCTGAAAGTGTCTTATTTTACGTATGAAATGCTGTTAAAATTGTAAATATTAGCACTTTTTACTTAATTTAGCCTGAAAGTGTCTTATTTTACGTATGAAATGCTGTTAAAATTGTAAATATTAGCACTTTTTACTTAATTTAGCCTGAAAGTGTCTTATTTTACGTATGAAATGCTGTTAAAATTGTAAATATTAGCACTTTTTACTTAATTTAGCCTGAAAGTGTCTTATTTTACGTATGAAATGCTGTTAAAATTGTAAATATTAGCACTTTTTACTTAATTTAGCCTGAAAGTGTCTTATTTTACGTATGAAATGCTGTTAAAATTGTAAATATTAGCACTTTTTACTTAATTTAGCCTGAAAGTGTCTTATTTTACGTATGAAATGCTGTTAAAATTGTAAATATTAGCACTTTTTACTTAATTTAGCCTGAAAGTGTCTTATTTTACGTATGAAATGCTGTTAAAATTGTAAATATTAGCACTTTTTACTTAATTTAGCCTGAAAGTGTCTTATTTTACGTATGAAATGCTGTTAAATTGTAAATATTAGCACTTTTTACTTAATTTAGCCTGAAAGTGTCTTATTTTACGTATGAAATGCTGTTAAAATTGTAAATATTAGCACTTTTTACTTAATTTAGCCTGAAAGTGTCTTATTTTACGTATGAAATGCTGTTAAAATTGTAAATATTAGCACTTTTTACTTAATTTAGCCTGAAAGTGTCTTATTTTACGTATGAAATGCTGTTAAAATTGTAAATATTAGCACTTTTTACTTAATTTAGCCTGAAAGTGTCTTATTTTACGTATGAAATGCTGTTAAAATTGTAAATATTAGCACTTTTTACTTAATTTAGCCTGAAAGTGTCTTATTTTACGTATGAAATGCTGTTAAAATTGTAAATATTAGCACTTTTTACTTAATTTAGCCTGAAAGTGTCTTATTTTACGTATGAAATGCTGTTAAAATTGTAAATATTAGCACTTTTTACTTAATTTAGCCTGAAAGTGTCTTATTTTACGTATGAAATGCTGTTAAAATTGTAAATATTAGCACTTTTTACTTAATTTAGCCTGAAAGTGTCTTATTTTACGTATGAAATGCTGTTAAAATTGTAAATATTAGCACTTTTTACTTAATTTAGCCTGAAAGTGTCTTATTTTACGTATGAAATGCTGTTAAAATTGTAAATATTAGCACTTTTTACTTAATTTAGCCTGAAAGTGTCTTATTTTACGTATGAAATGCTGTTAAAATTGTAAATATTAGCACTTTTTACTTAATTTAGCCTGAAAGTGTCTTATTTTACGTATGAAATGCTGTTAAAATTGTAAATATTAGCACTTTTTTACTTAATTTAGCCTGAAAGTGTCTTATTTTACGTATGAAATGCTGTTAAAATTGTAAATATTAGCACTTTTTACTTAATTTAGCCTGAAAGTGTCTTATTTTACGTATGAAATGCTGTTAAAATTGTAAATATTAGCACTTTTTACTTAATTTAGCCTGAAAGTGTCTTATTTTACGTATGAAATGCTGTTAAAATTGTAAATATTAGCACTTTTTACTTAATTTAGCCTGAAAGTGTCTTATTTTACGTATGAAATGCTGTTAAAATTGTAAATATTAGCACTTTTTACTTAATTTAGCCTGAAAGTGTCTTATTTTACGTATGAAATGCTGTTAAATATTGTAAATATTAGCACTTTTTACTTAATTTAGCCTGAAAGTGTCTTATTTTACGTATGAAATGCTGTTAAAATTGTAAATATTAGCACTTTTTACTTAATTTAGCCTGAAAGTGTCTTATTTTACGTATGAAATGCTGTTAAAATTGTAAATATTAGCACTTTTTACTTAATTTAGCCTGAAAGTGTCTTATTTTACGTATGAAATGCTGTTAAATTGTAAATATTAGCACTTTTTACTTAATTTAGCCTGAAAGTGTCTTATTTTACGTATGAAATGCTGTTAAATTGTAAATATTAGCACTTTTTACTTAATTTAGCCTGAAAGTGTCTTATTTTACGTATGAAATGCTGTTAAAATTGTAAATATTAGCACTTTTTACTTAATTTAGCCTGAAAGTGTCTTATTTTACGTATGAAATGCTGTTAAAATTGTAAATATTAGCACTTTTTACTTAATTTAGCCTGAAAGTGTCTTATTTTACGTATGAAATGCTGTTAAAATTGTAAATATTAGCACTTTTTACTTAATTTAGCCTGAAAGTGTCTTATTTTACGTATGAAATGCTGTTAAAATTGTAAATATTAGCACTTTTTACTTAATTTAGCCTGAAAGTGTCTTATTTTACGTATGAAATGCTGTTAAAATTGTAAATATTAGCACTTTTTACTTAATTTAGCCTGAAAGTGTCTTATTTTACGTATGAAATGCTGTTAAAATTGTAAATATTAGCACTTTTTACTTAATTTAGCCTGAAAGTGTCTTATTTTACGTATGAAATGCTGTTAAAATTGTAAATATTAGCACTTTTTACTTAATTTAGCCTGAAAGTGTCTTATTTTACGTATGAAATGCTGTTAAAATTGTAAATATTAGCACTTTTTTACTTAATTTAGCCTGAAAGTGTCTTATTTTACGTATGAAATGCTGTTAAAATTGTAAATATTAGCACTTTTTACTTAATTTAGCCTGAAAGTGTCTTATTTTACGTATGAAATGCTGTTAAAATTGTAAATATTAGCACTTTTTACTTAATTTAGCCTGAAAGTGTCTTATTTTACGTATGAAATGCTGTTAAAATTGTAAATATTAGCACTTTTTACTTAATTTAGCCTGAAAGTGTCTTATTTTACGTATGAAATGCTGTTAAAATTGTAAATATTAGCACTTTTTACTTAATTTAGCCTGAAAGTGTCTTATTTTACGTATGAAATGCTGTTAAAATTGTAAATATTAGCACTTTTTACTTAATTTAGCCTGAAAGTGTCTTATTTTACGTATGAAATGCTGTTAAAATTGTAAATATTAGCACTTTTTACTTAATTTAGCCTGAAAGTGTCTTATTTTACGTATGAAATGCTGTAATAAATATTAGCACTTTTACTTAATTAGCCTGAAAGTGTCTTATTTTACGTATGAAATGCTGTTAAATTTAAATATTAGCACTTTTTACTTAATTTAGCCTGAAAGTGTCTTATTTTACGTATGAAATGCTGTTAAAATTGTAAATATTAGCACTTTTTACTTAATTTAGCCTGAAAGTGTCTTATTTTACGTATGAAATGCTGTTAAAATTGTAAATATTAGCACTTTTTACTTAATTTAGCCTGAAAGTGTCTTATTTTACGTATGAAATGCTGTTAAAATTGTAAATATTAGCACTTTTTACTTAATTTAGCCTGAAAGTGTCTTATTTTACGTATGAAATGCTGTTAAATTGTAAATATTAGCACTTTTTACTTAATTTAGCCTGAAAGTGTCTTATTTTACGTATGAAATGCTGTTAAAATTGTAAATATTAGCACTTTTTACTTAATTTAGCCTGAAAGTGTCTTATTTTACGTATGAAATGCTGTTAAAATTGTAAATATTAGCACTTTTTACTTAATTTAGCCTGAAAGTGTCTTATTTTACGTATGAAATGCTGTTAAAATTGTAAATATTAGCACTTTTTACTTAATTTAGCCTGAAAGTGTCTTATTTTACGTATGAAATGCTGTTAAAATTGTAAATATTAGCACTTTTTACTTAATTTAGCCTGAAAGTGTCTTATTTTACGTATGAAATGCTGTTAAAATTGTAAATATTAGCACTTTTTACTTAATTTAGCCTGAAAGTGTCTTATTTTACGTATGAAATGCTGTTAAATTGTAAATATTAGCACTTTTTACTTAATTTAGCCTGAAAGTGTCTTATTTTACGTATGAAATGCTGTTAAAATTGTAAATATTAGCACTTTTTACTTAATTTAGCCTGAAAGTGTCTTATTTTACGTATGAAATGCTGTTAAAATTGTAAATATTAGCACTTTTTACTTAATTTAGCCTGAAAGTGTCTTATTTTACGTATGAAATGCTGTTAAAATTGTAAATATTAGCACTTTTTACTTAATTTAGCCTGAAAGTGTCTTATTTTACGTATGAAATGCTGTTAAAATTGTAAATATTAGCACTTTTTACTTAATTTAGCCTGAAAGTGTCTTATTTTACGTATGAAATGCTGTTAAAATTGTAAATATTAGCACTTTTTACTTAATTTAGCCTGAAAGTGTCTTATTTTACGTATGAAATGCTGTTAAAATTGTAAATATTAGCACTTTTTACTTAATTTAGCCTGAAAGTGTCTTATTTTACGTATGAAATGCTGTTAAAATTATAAATATTAGCACTTTTTACTTAATTTAGCCTGAAAGTGTCTTATTTTACGTATGAAATGCTGTTAAAATTGTAAATATTAGCACTTTTTACTTAATTTAGCCTGAAAGTGTCTTATTTTACGTATGAAATGCTGTTAAAATTGTAAATATTAGCACTTTTTACTTAATTTAGCCTGAAAGTGTCTTATTTTACGTATGAAATGCTGTTAAAATTGTAAATATTAGCACTTTTTACTTAATTTAGCCTGAAAGTGTCTTATTTTACGTATGAAATGCTGTTAAAATTGTAAATATTAGCACTTTTTACTTAATTTAGCCTGAAAGTGTCTTATTTTACGTATGAAATGCTGTTAAAATTGTAAATATTAGCACTTTTTACTTAATTTAGCCTGAAAGTGTCTTATTTTACGTATGAAATGCTGTTAAAATTGTAAATATTAGCACTTTTTACTTAATTTAGCCTGAAAGTGTCTTATTTTACGTATGAAATGCTGTTAAAATTGTAAATATTAGCACTTTTTACTTAATTTAGCCTGAAAGTGTCTTATTTTACGTATGAAATGCTGTTAAAATTGTAAATATTAGCACTTTTTACTTAATTTAGCCTGAAAGTGTCTTATTTTACGTATGAAATGCTGTTAAAATTGTAAATATTAGCACTTTTTACTTAATTTAGCCTGAAAGTGTCTTATTTTACGTATGAAATGCTGTTAAAATTGTAAATATTAGCACTTTTTACTTAATTTAGCCTGAAAGTGTCTTATTTTACGTATGAAATGCTGTTAAAATTGTAAATATTAGCACTTTTTACTTAATTTAGCCTGAAAGTGTCTTATTTTACGTATGAAATGCTGTTAAAATTGTAAATATTAGCACTTTTTACTTAATTTAGCCTGAAAGTGTCTTATTTTACGTATGAAATGCTGTTAAAATTGTAAATATTAGCACATTTTTACTTAATTTAGCCTGAAAGTGTCTTATTTTACGTATGAAATGCTGTTAAAATTGTAAATATTAGCACTTTTTACTTAATTTAGCCTGAAAGTGTCTTATTTTACGTATGAAATGCTGTTAAAATTGTAAATATTAGCACTTTTTACTTAATTTAGCCTGAAAGTGTCTTATTTTACGTATGAAATGCTGTTAAAATTGTAAATATTAGCACTTTTTACTTAATTTAGCCTGAAAGTGTCTTATTTTACGTATGAAATGCTGTTAAAATTGTAAATATTAGCACTTTTTACTTAATTTAGCCTGAAAGTGTCTTATTTTACGTATGAAATGCTGTTAAAATTGTAAATATTAGCACTTTTTACTTAATTTAGCCTGAAAGTGTCTTATTTTACGTATGAAATGCTGTTAAAATTGTAAATATTAGCACTTTTTACTTAATTTAGCCTGAAAGTGTCTTATTTTACGTATGAAATGCTGTTAAAATTGTAAATATTAGCACTTTTTACTTAATTTAGCCTGAAAGTGTCTTATTTTACGTATGAAATGCTGTTAAAATTGTAAATATTAGCACTTTTTACTTAATTTAGCCTGAAAGTGTCTTATTTTACGTATGAAATGCTGTTAAAATTGTAAATATTAGCACTTTTTACTTAATTTAGCCTGAAAGTGTCTTATTTTACGTATGAAATGCTGTTAAAATTGTAAATATTAGCACTTTTTACTTAATTTAGCCTGAAAGTGTCTTATTTTACGTATGAAATGCTGTTAAAATTGTAAATATTAGCACTTTTTACTTAATTTAGCCTGAAAGTGTCTTATTTTACGTATGAAATGCTGTTAAAATTGTAAATATTAGCACTTTTTACTTAATTTAGCCTGAAAGTGTCTTATTTTACGTATGAAATGCTGTTAAAATTGTAAATATTAGCACTTTTTACTTAATTTAGCCTGAAAGTGTCTTATTTTACGTATGAAATGCTGTTAAAATTGTAAATATTAGCACTTTTTACTTAATTTAGCCTGAAAGTGTCTTATTTTACGTATGAAATGCTGTTAAAATTGTAAATATTAGCACTTTTTACTTAATTTAGCCTGAAAGTGTCTTATTTTACGTATGAAATGCTGTTAAAATTGTAAATATTAGCACTTTTTACTTAATTTAGCCTGAAAGTGTCTTATTTTACGTATGAAATGCTGTTAAATTGTAAATATTAGCACATTTTTACTTAATTTAGCCTGAAAGTGTCTTATTTTACGTATGAAATGCTGTTAAAATTGTAAATATTAGCACTTTTTACTTAATTTAGCCTGAAAGTGTCTTATTTTACGTATGAAATGCTGTTAAAATTGTAAATATTAGCACTTTTTACTTAATTTAGCCTGAAAGTGTCTTATTTTACGTATGAAATGCTGTTAAAATTGTAAATATTAGCACTTTTTACTTAATTTAGCCTGAAAGTGTCTTATTTTACGTATGAAATGCTGTTAAAATTGTAAATATTAGCACTTTTTACTTAATTTAGCCTGAAAGTGTCTTATTTTACGTATGAAATGCTGTTAAAATTGTAAATATTAGCACTTTTTACTTAATTTAGCCTGAAAGTGTCTTATTTTACGTATGAAATGCTGTTAAAATTGTAAATATTAGCACTTTTTACTTAATTTAGCCTGAAAGTGTCTTATTTTACGTATGAAATGCTGTTAAAATTGTAAATATTAGCACTTTTTACTTAATTTAGCCTGAAAGTGTCTTATTTTACGTATGAAATGCTGTTAAAATTGTAAATATTAGCACTTTTTACTTAATTTAGCCTGAAAGTGTCTTATTTTACGTATGAAATGCTGTTAAAATTGTAAATATTAGCACATTTTTACTTAATTTAGCCTGAAAGTGTCTTATTTTACGTATGAAATGCTGTTAAAATTGTAAATATTAGCACTTTTTACTTAATTTAGCCTGAAAGTGTCTTATTTTACGTATGAAATGCTGTTAATATTGTAAATATTAGCACATTTTTACTTAATTTAGCCTGAAAGTGTCTTATTTTACGTATGAAATGCTGTTAAAATTGTAAATATTAGCACTTTTTACTTAATTTAGCCTGAAAGTGTCTTATTTTACGTATGAAATGCTGTTAAAATTGTAAATATTAGCACATTTTTACTTAATTTAGCCTGAAAGTGTCTTATTTTACGTATGAAATGCTGTTAAAATTATAAATATTAGCACTTTTTACTTAATTTAGCCTGAAAGTGTCTTATTTTACGTATGAAATGCTGTTAATATTGTAAATATTAGCACATTTTTACTTAATTTAGCCTGAAAGTGTCTTATTTTACGTATAAAATGCTGTTAAAATTGTAAATATTAGCACTTTTTACTTAATTTAGCCTGAAAGTGTCTTATTTTACGTATGAAATGCGGTTAAAATTGTAAATATTAGCACTTTTTACTTAATTTAGCCTGAAAGTGTCTTATTTTACGTATGAAATGCGGTTAATATTGTAAATATTAGCACTTTTTTACTTAATTTAGCCTGAAAGTGTCTTATTTTACGTATGAAATGCTGTTAATATTGTAAATATTAGCTTTTTTTACTTAATTTAGCCAGAAAGTGTCTTATTTAACGTATGAAATGCCGTTAAAATTGTAAATATTAGCACTTTTTACTTAATTTAGCCTGAAAGTGTCTTATTTTACGTATGAAATGCTGTTAATATTGTAAATATTAGCACTTTTTTATCTAATTTAGCCTGAAAGTGTCTTATTTTACGTATGAAATGCTGTTAAAATTGCAAATATTAGCACTTTTTTACTTAATTTAGCTTGAAAGTGTCTTATTTTACGTATGAAATGCTGTTAATATTGTAAATATTAGCACTTTTTACTTAATTTAGCCTGAAAGTGTCTTATTTTACGTATGAAATGCTGTTAAAATTGTAAATATTAGCACTTTTTACTTAATTTAGCCTGAAAGTGTCTTATTTTACGTATGCAATGCTGTTAAAATTGTAAATATTAGCACTTTTTACTTAATTTAGCCTGAAAGTGTCTTATTTTACGTATGAAATGCTGTTAATATTGTAAATATAAGCACTTTTTACTTAATTTAGCCTGAAAGTGTCTTATTTTACGTATGAAATGCTGTTAAAATTATAAATATTAGCACTTTTTACTTAATTTAGCCTGAAAGTGTCTTATTTTACGTATGAAATGCTGTTAATATTGTAAATATTAGTACATTTTTACTTAATTTAGCCTGAAAGTGTCTTATTTTACGTATGAAATGCTGTTAAAATTATAAATATTAGCACTTTTTACTTAATTTAGCCTGAAAGTGTCTTATTTTACGTATGAAATGCTGTTAATATTGTAAATATTAGCACATTTTTACTTAATTTAGCCTGAAAGTGTCTTATTTTACGTATGAAATGCTTTTAAAATTGTAAATATTAGCACTTTTTACTTAATTTAGCCTGAAAGTGTCTTATTTTACGTTTGAAATGCGGTTAAAATTGTAAATATTAGCACTTTTTACTTAATTTAGCCTGAAAGTGTCTTATTTTACGTATGAAATGCTGTTAAAATTATAAATATTAGCACATTTTTACTTAATTTAGCCTGAAAGTGTCTTATTTTACGTATGAAATGCTGTTAAAATTATAAATATTAGCACTTTTTACTTAATTTAGCCTGAAAGTGTCTTATTTTACGTATGAAATGCTGTTAATATTGTAAATATTAGCACATTTTTACTTAATTTAGCCTGAAAGTGTCTTATTTTACGTATGAAATGCTGTTAAAATTATAAATATTAGCACTTTTTACTTAATTTAGCCTGAAAGTGTCTTATTTTACGAATGAAATGCTGTTAATATTGTAAATATTAGCACATTTTTACTTAATTTAGCCTGAAAGTGTCTTATTTTACGTATAAAATGCTGTTAAAATTGTAAATATTAGCACTTTTTACTTAATTTAGCCTGAAAGTGTCTTATTTTACGTATGAAATGCTGTTAAAATTATATATATTAGCACATTTTTACTTAATTTAGCCTGAAAGTGTCTCATTTTACGTATGAAATGCTGTTAAAATTATAAATATTAGCACTTTTTACTTAATTTAGCCTGAAAGTGTCTTATTTTACGTATGAAATGCTGTTAATATTGTAAATATTAGCACATTTTTACTTAATTTAGCCTGAAAGTGTCTTATTTTACGTATGAAATGCTGTTAAAATTATAAATATTAGCACTTTTTACTTAATTTAGCCTGAAAGTGTCTTATTTTACGAATGAAATGCTGTTAATATTGTAAATATTAGCACATTTTTACTTAATTTAGCCTGAAAGTGTCTTATTTTACGTATAAAATGCTGTTAAAATTGTAAATATTAGCACTTTTTACTTAATTTAGCCTGAAAGTGTCTTATTTTACGTATGAAATGCGGTTAAAATTGTAAATATTAGCACTTTTTTACTTAATTTAGCCTGAAAGTGTCTTATTTTACGAATGGAATGCTGTTAAAATTGTAAATATTAGCACATTTTTACTTAATTTAGCCTGAAAGTGTCTTATTTTACGTATGAAATGCTGTTAAAATTATAAATATTAGCACTTTTTACTTAATTTAACCTGAAAGTGTCTTATTTTACGTATGAAATGCTGTTAATATTGTAAATATTAGCACATTTTTACTTAATTTATCCTGAAAGTGTCTTATTTTACGTATGAAATGCTGTTAAAATTATAAATATTAGCACTTTTTACTTAATTTAGCCTGAAAGTGTCTTATTTTACGTATGAAATGCTGTTAATATTGTAAATATTAGCACATTTTTACTTAATTTATCCTGAAAGTGTCTTATTTTACGTATGAAATGCTGTTAAAATTATAAATATTAGCACTTTTTACTTAATTTAGCCTGAAAGTGTCTTATTTTACGTATGAAATGCTGTTAAAATTATAAATATTAGCACTTTTTACTTAATTTAGCCTGAAAGTGTCTTATTTTACGTATGAAATGCTTTTAAAATTGTAAATATTAGCACTTTTTACTTAATTTAGCCTGAAAGTGTCTTATTTTACGTATGAAATGCGGTTAAAATTGTAAATATTAGCACTTTTTACTTAATTTAGCCTGAAAGTGTCTTATTTTACGTATGAAATGCTGTTAAAATTATAAATATTAGCACATTTTTACTTAATTTAGCCTGAAAGTGTCTTATTTTACGTATGAAATGCTGTTAAAATTATAAATATTAGCACTTTTTACTTAATTTAGCCTGAAAGTGTCTTATTTTACGTATGAAATGCTGTTAATATTGTAAATATTAGCACATTTTTACTTAATTTAGCCTGAAAGTGTCTTATTTTACGTATGAAATGCTGTTAAAATTATAAATATTAGCACTTTTTACTTAATTTAGCCTGAAAGTGTCTTATTTTACGAATGAAATGCTGTTAATATTGTAAATATTAGCACATTTTTACTTAATTTAGCCTGAAAGTGTCTTATTTTACGTATAAAATGCTGTTAAAATTGTAAATATTAGCACTTTTTACTTAATTTAGCCTGAAAGTGTCTTATTTTACGTATGAAATGCGGTTAAAATTGTAAATATTAGCACTTTTTTACTTAATTTAGCCTGAAAGTGTCTTATTTTACGAATGGAATGCTGTTAAAATTGTAAATATTAGCACATTTTTACTTAATTTAGCCTGAAAGTGTCTTATTTTACGTATGAAATGCTGTTAAAATTATAAATATTAGCACTTTTTACTTAATTTAGCCTGAAAGTGTCTTATTTTACGTATGAAATGCTGTTAATATTGTAAATATTAGCACTTTTTACTTAATTTAGCCTGAAAGTGTCTTATTTTACGTATGAAATGCTGTTAAAATTATAAATATTAGCACATTTTTACTTAATTTAGCCTGAAAGTGTCTTATTTTACGTATGAAATGCTGTTAAAATTATAAATATTAGCACTTTTTACTTAATTTAGCCTGAAAGTGTCTTATTTTACGTATGAAATGCTGTTAATATTGTAAATATTAGCACATTTTTACTTAATTTAGCCTGAAAGTGTCTTATTTTACGTATGAAATGCTTTTAACATTGTAAATATTAGCACTTTTTACTTAATTTAGCCTGAAAGTGTCTTATTTTACGTGTGAAATGCGGTTAAAATTGTAAATATTAGCACATTTTTACTTAATTTAGCCTGAAAGTGTCTTATTTTACGTATGAAATGCTGTTAAAATTGTAAATATTAGCACTTTTTACTTAATTTAGCCTGAAAGTGTCTTATTTTACGTATGAAATGCTGTTAATATTGTAAATATTAGCACATTTTTACTTAATTTAGCCTGAAAGTGTCTTATTTTACGTATGAAATGCTGTTAAAATTATAAATATTAGCACTTTTTACTTAATTTAGCCTGAAAGTGTCTTATTTTACGTATGAAATGCTGTTAAAATTGTAAATATTAGCACATTTTTACTTAATTTAGCCTGAAAGTGTCTTATTTTACGTATGAAATGCTTTTAAAATTGTAAATATTAGCACTTTTTACTTAATTTAGCCTGAAAGTGTCTTATTTTACGTATGAAATGCTATTAATATTGTAAATATTAGCACATTTTTACTTAATTTAGCCTGAAAGTGTCTTATTTTACGTATGAAATGCTGTTAAAATTATAAATATTAGCACTTTTTACTTAATTTAGCCTGAAAGTGTCTTATTTTACGTATGAAATGCTGTTAATATTGTAAATATTAGCACATTTTTACTTAATTTAGCCTGAAAGTGTCTTATTTTACGTATGAAATGCTGTTAAAATTGTAAATATTAGCACTTTTTACTTAATTAAGCCTGAAATTGTCTTATTTTACGTATGAAATGCTTTTAACATTGTAAATATTAGCACTTTTTACTTAATTTAGCCTGAAAGTGTCTTATTTTACGTATGAAATGCGGTTAAAATTGTAAATATTAGCACTTTTTACTTAATTTAGCCTGAAAGTGTCTTATTTTACGTATGAAATGCTGTTAAAATTATAAATATTAGCACATTTTTACTTAATTTAGCCTGAAAGTGTCTTATTTTACGTATGAAATGCTGTTAAAATTATAAATATTAGCACTTTTTACTTAATTTAGCCTGAAAGTGTCTTATTTTACGTATGAAATGCTGTTAATATTGCAAATATTAGCACATTTTTACTTAATTTAGCCTGAAAGTGTCTTATTTTACGTATGAAATGCTGTTAAAATTATAAATATTAGCAAATTTTAACTTAATTTAGCCTGAAAGTGTCTTATTTTACGTATGAAATGCTGTTAAAATTATAAATATTAGCACTTTTTACTTAATTTAGCCTGAAAGTGTCTTATTTTACGTATGAAATGCGGTTAAAATTGTAAATATTAGCACTTTTTACTTAATTTAGCCTGAAAGTGTCTTATTTTACGTATGAAATGCTGTTAAAATTGTAAATATTAGCACTTTTTACTTAATTTAGCCTGAAAGTGTCTTATTTTACGTATGAAATGCGGTTAAAATTGTAAATATTAGCACTTTTTTACTTAATTTAGCCTGAAAGTGTCTTATTTTACGAATGAAATGCTGTTAAAATTGTAAATATTAGCACATTTTTACTTAATTTAGCCTGAAAGTGTCTTATTTTACGTATGAAATGCTGTTAAAATTATAAATATTAGCACTTTTTACTTAATTTAGCCTGAAAGTGTCTTGTTTTACGTATGAAATGCTGTTAAAATTGTAAATATTAGCACTTTTTTACTTAATTTAGCCTGAAAGTGTCTTATTTTACGTATGAAATGCTGTTAATATTGCAAATATTAGCACATTTTTACTTAATTTAGCCTGAAAGTGTCTTATTTTACGTATGAAATGCTGTTAAAATTGTAAATATTAGCACTTTTTACTTAATTTAGCCTGAAAGTGTCTTATTTTACGTATGAAATGCGGTTAAAATTGTAAATATTAGCACTTTTTTACTTAATTTAGCCTGAAAGTGTCTTATTTTACGAATGAAATGCTGTTAAAATTGTAAATATTAGCACATTTTTACTTAATTTAGCCTGAAAGTGTCTTATTTTACGTATGAAATGCTGTTAAAATTATAAATATTAGCACTTTTTACTTAATTTAGCCTGAAAGTGTCTTGTTTTACGTATGAAATGCTGTTAAAATTGTAAATATTAGCACTTTTTTACTTAATTTAGCCTGAAAGTGTCTTATTTTACGTATGAAATGCTGTTAATATTGCAAATATTAGCACATTTTTACTTAATTTAGCCTGAAAGTGTCTTATTTTACGTATGAAATGCTGTTAAAATTATAAATATTAGCAAATTTTTACTTAATTTAGCCTGAAAGTGTCTTATTTTACGTATGAAATGCTGTTAAAATTATAAATATTAGCACTTTTTACTTAATTTAGCCTGAAAGTGTCTTATTTTACGTATGAAATGCGGTTAAAATTGTAAATATTAGCACTTTTTACTTAATTTAGCCTGAAAGTGTCTTATTTTACGTATGAAATGCAGTTAAAATTATAAATATTAGCACTTTTTACTTAATTTAGCCTGAAAGTGTCTTATTTTACGTATGAAATGCTGTTAAAATTATAAATATTAGCACTTTTTACTTAATTTAGCCTGAAAGTGTCTTATTTTACGTATGAAATGCTGTTAATATTGTAAATATTAGCACATTTTTACTTAATTTAGCCTGAAAGTGTCTTATTTTACGTATGAAATGCTGTTAAAATCATAAATATTAGCACTTTTTACTTAATTTAGCCTGAAAGTGTCTTATTTTACGTATGAAATGCTGTTAAAATTGTAAATATTAGCACTTTTTACTTAATTTAGCCTGAAAGTGTCTTATTTTACGTATGAAATGCGGTTAAAATTGTAAATATTAGCACTTTTTTACTTAATTTAGCCTGAAAGTGTCTTATTTTACGTATGAAATGCTGTTAAAATTGTAAATATTAGCACATTTTTACTTAATTTAGCCTGAAAGTGTCTTATTTTACGTATGAAATGCTGTTAAAATTGTAAATATTAGCACTTTTTTACTTAATTTAGCCTGAAAGTGTCTTATTTTACGTATGAAATGCTGTTAAAATTATAAATATTAGCACTTTTTACTTAATTTAGCCTGAAAGTGTCTTATTTTACGTATGAAATGCTGTTAAAATTGTAAATATTAGCACTTTTTTACTTAATTTAGCCTGAAAGTGTCTTATTTTACGTATGAAATGCTGTTAAAATTGTAAATATTAGCAAATTTTTACTTAATTTAGCCTGAAAGTGTCTTATTTTATGTATGAAATGCTGTTAAAATTATAAATATTAGCACTTTTTACTTAATTTAGCCTGAAAGTGTCTTATTTTACGTATGAAATGCTGTTAAAATTATAAATATTAGCACTTTTTACTTAATTTAGCCTGAAAGTGTCTTATTTTACGTATGAAATGCTGTTTAAATTATAAATATTAGCACTTTTTACTTAATTTAGTCTGAAAGTGTCTTATTTTACGTATGAAATGCTGTTAAATTTGAGTTAACGCACGGTGTCCGGGAGAAGTGTTTTTAAAAAAAAACTTAACTTTATTTCCATCGACCGGCGGAGTTAATAACCGTTCGGATTAGCGTCTGAGTATCAACTGAACTGTTTGGATGGATGCTGGTGCGCTGGTCCGTGTTGAATTATGCTGCGTGCTGAATAATGCTGCGTTGCAAATTATGTTGTGCGCGCTGCTTTGTGGTTTGTTTGTTTATCGGTCGTGCGTGGTTTGTTTGTTTATCGGTGGCGCGTTCTGCTGCGTGGCGTTTCTCGTGTTGCGCTGTCGTCTTAACTCCTTACTGCGCTGTCGTCTTAACTCCTCCCCTCTTAAATGACTTTGCCCTCAAAGTCTCGTTGCTGCGTGGAATGAAGTTGGTCTGCTAACGAACGTTTCTGGTCGTTTCGCTTGAGTCATGTTTACTTTTATCGTCGTTCTCTTGAAGTGGAAGAATAAACAGATTATAAATGCGCATAGGCATATGAATGCAAAAGTTCCTCCGAATACATTAATTTTCCATCTTAGAGAATCATTCTGCAAGTTAATACTTTTTAGTTTTTCTCTATGTTCTACGGTGAGTTTTTGTACGAGTTGGAGAGGCGGTTTATGTTCGATTTCACCCTTATCGATGTTGATTCCTGCTGTTGATTTGAATGGTTTACCAGGAATGGTAACTTCGTCGTTTGAATAAATTTCTCCATTAATGATAATGTTACAATTTTCGAATTGTATGACGTAGGAACCGTTCAGTACTTGGTTCATTTTGCTGCAGTTTGATGCGATTTCTGCTATTGCGTCGTTGATTAGTATTGTGTCGTCTTTGATTCTTTTTATGAAGCCTCGACTATAAATCTTTTCGTAGTCACATTGTGAATCTTCTCTTCTCACAATTTGTTGAATGCATGTTGTGGGTTGTTGTATGCCGATTTGCGGACATATATAAACATCTTCTTGTTGTTGGCACTTCTCTGTCATGGAATATACGTGGGTTTGATTTTGTAATATAAAGTTTTGTGTGACGATTATACGTGCATCGTGTTGTATTATCGAGTCAATGTATTCGTACTCGTAGATTTTTGAAGATAGTTTGGGGAACTTTAGCATGTATAGTATATGAGATTCATTTACTGCTACTTGGGCAGTTGATTGCCTTAGCAATTCTTCCGGTGTGTTGTATTTAATGTTATTCTTCTCAAGAAACTGTTCTATTGATGTCAGATCCTCAAGGGATAGTAGCTTACTGCTCGGAATACCGTTTTTAGCTAACAGTATAGCGTCTTCTATGACATACAATTTTTCTTGTAGCATATTTATGTTGGAAAGTAGAATAAGTTTCCGAATTTCCACTTGGTGTGACTCATAGCGTTCGTTTTCGATATTTACGACTTGGTTAGCGACATCAGTTATTTGTTTCAACCTGTCGTTGAAGCCTTGGTTGATTATTATTTGTTTGTTGCTTTCTGCTATCAGGGAGTTCATTGTGGAGTTTATGACATGTAGGTCGTCTGCATCTGGAGTTCCAGCGATCCATTTCCAAATTTTTCCTATCGTGTCCCATCGTTTTTGTCTTTTCACAAATGGTTTGATTTTCGCAAAAGTGTCCTTTAGCATGCTAGCTTTTATGCTGATCAAATTTTCGATAGATTCAGTAGAATTTCCATTTGGACTATCTTGTAATGTTTTCTCTATTGTTTCGTTTATATCAGTTAAATCTATTGGATGTATTGTTCTTACGTATCCAATTTGAATCTTAGCTTTACCTATCGGTATTATTGCTAATGGATTGTTATTTAAATCATATATGTTTATGTCTGCGAAAATTAGTTTGATCAACAGGATCGTAAGTATTCTGTAACGATAGTTAAAACAATTTTGAAAAATTATTAATATTTTTTCATTACTTTCTTAAGTTTACTTTATGTATTTTTCGATTGTTTGAATCGATAATATATGTTGGATGATTCTCCTTTACTTTTACTGCATTAAAACGACTTTCGCGTTTGTTATTCGTCTCTTTCTTTTCGAATGCATATTCGTTTTCTACGTAATCCTTATATTTTTCATCTTTGATTTTTTCTTCATTCTTTTTGAATATCTGTAGTATTCTTTCATTTGTTTTTTCCCTTATTCTTGATCTCTCTAGCGGATCGTTTGATATTTCTCCTACATACACATTTCGTGGTGTATCCTTTATGAATGAATGTATGCTGTGATTATACTTATAAACAGCTTGTTGTACTAATGTTATAATGCTCATCTCTGGATTGAGTTTTTTTGTGCATCTAGTGATTTCTCTAATTGTTGAATGGCAACGTTCTATTTGTCCATTCGTTTCTGAACGATTAACGGGAGTTTTAAATATTTTTGTTCCTAGGTTTAGTATTGATTGTTCGATAACGTTTGAGACAAACGTACATTCGTTGTCTATTACAATTTGAGCTGGTAAGTCCCAGTCATATAGGAGTTGTAGTAAAACTTCCTTTATATCAGCGATTGATTTCGATTTTATCGGTCGTATTTTAACGTATTTTGAAAATTTATCTATAGATGAGATAAATAAAAAGTTTGCGTTATAAGCAAATATGTCAATATGGATAATTTCTCCAGGATATGTCGGTATTGGTGTTTTTACTGGTATAAATTCTTGAGGTTTTCTCTCGTATTTTTCTGTTTTACATATCTCACAATTTTTTACAATGTTTTGAATACTTTTTCTCATTCCGGGAAAGTAGAATTTTTTTATAAATTGCAATGAGTTTTCCTTAGCATTTCTGTGAGCAAAATTATGAATATTCTTGATTTCTTCAATTTGTGTTTCTTCATCGCATAGGTCTTGTACTTGTCTTTGGGAAAATCTAGCTTTGATTGTTTTTGGATTGTAGAGAGTGTTTACGTTTAGATGTTTTGTTTACGCTTAGACGTCACACCATACTTGACGAAAGCTAGTTTCGTCAAGTTTTTGATAAACGAAATATTTCAAGTATACAGTGAGTAAGGATGAGTGTCGCTCGCGTGGGGGGCACTCAGAAAGTTTATAAATAGGGCAGAAAACACAATTATAACTCTCTTCGAATTTGGAATCTGAACACGACGCTTGGTAAATATTGCAACACACATCGATCCGAAACTCCGCGAATTCTTCATGGTGCCGTGACCAGGATATATAGCTCGAATTTCTGGTGTTTTTTCGCGAGTTTGATCGACCCGTCGTTCACCGTTTTGTGTGTGGTTTGGATTTTTGTTTGGTTTGGATTTTCGTGCACCGTACAGCTGTTTTTGCCGCATCACGCATTACACTGCAGGTCACTCACTCACACGCACATACACACACACGATTGCACAATGCCCGTACCACCCGTTGTTTTGGCGTCCCGTCGGACAATTTTGTTGGCGTCCCTTACTCGGTACGAGAAATTTTTGGATAATTTCGTTCACGCACGGGATCAAGTACAAGTGGAGGTTCGCTTAAGAAAATTCGAAACATTATGCAAGGACCTAGAGAGTGTTCAACAAGAATTAGAGGATTCCGCTTCCACGCTGGAAGAAACAACGCAGAATGCTACATTTCGAGAGAATTTCGAGAATAGATTGATTCGTGTCCAATCTCAACTGCAGGCAAAGCTAGCTCCTACCGCGCACCCGAGCACTGGATCGAACTCACTCAAGGGCATCAAGCTTCCCACCATCGCGCATCATACGTCACAGGGTCACGAACTGAGTCACTCGCGGCGAATAACCTTTCCGCGTCAAACTAGTTTTGGTACCACGTCACATGAAACGCCAAATTGCATTTTATGCAATTCCTCGCATTCATTGCTAAAATGCCCACGATTTGAAGGAATGGAGCCTAAGGATCGCTATCGTTTCGCGATGACCGCGCGTTTATGCACAAATTGCTTACGCGAGAATCATGCGGCTCGTGATTGTCCGGCGCACTACAAATGCCGGTATTGTAATTTGGCACACCACACAAAACTGCACTTCACACCGAATAGCCCTAGTTACACAGCTCCGCCACATCACACACACAACACCGCTAACGATCACACAGCCACCGATAACACACAACCCCCATTTGCAGCAGCACTACAGCAAGCACCCGAGCAGGTATTGCTCCAAACTGCTTTCGTGAATATTATTGATGATTTCGGAATTGCTCATCCTGCGCGCGCGCTGTTGGACAGCGCATCGCAGCCGAATCTAACTAGCGATCGACTCGCTAAACGGCTAAGTTTGAAGACGAGTAACGTACACGTTACCACGCTAAATTGGATTTTGTCACCACCCAACACCTGGAAAACCGTTGTGGCTAATCGTGTTGCTGAGATCCAGAACTATTCACGTCCTCGTCAGTGGAAACACATTCCCGGCTCAACAAATCTCGCCGGCCTGGTATCTCGTGGGATGTCAGCAGTGGACATGCTGAAAAGGTCGATATGGACTTGTGGTCCCGAGTGGTTGGGGCTACCTGCTTTTGATTGGCCAATATCGAATTCATTGCTGGCGGCCCAAGCTGATATTGAAATTCGTCGGACACGCACACAACAATCGTCACAAGTTACTTCATCCGCGATCACACCTAAATTCCTGGAAGCAGCTAAACTCACATTATGCATCCTGGCGCAACAAGACGAGTTTTCATCGGAGATCCGGTTACTGAAAAAGGGAGAAACTATAGGGCGGCGCTCACCTCTACGGCGCTTGAAACCATTCCTCGATGAGGAAGGAATAATGCGAGTGGGTGGCCGATTGAAGCTTGCACAGCTTCCCTACCAGTTCAAACACCCTATCCTGCTTCCCAAGAACCATCTGTTTGCTCGTCTCATCGCATACCACTTTCATGAAAAGCTGATGCATGGCGGGGGAAGACTATTACTTTCCCAGATTCGAGAAGAATATTGGCCGCTCGACGGACGGAGATTAGTGAAAGGAGTAGTCCGTAATTGTTTTCGTTGCATACGACAGGATCCCGCCCTAGTGCAACAACAAACCGGCCAACTTCCGTATCAACGCATCACTCCGAGCCGGCCGTTTTCTGTTACTGGAGTGGATTACGCCGGCCCATTTTGTCTTAAGCCGACGTACAAGAGAGCTGCCGCTGCCAAGTGTTATTTGTTTTTGTTCTTTTGTTTTGCAACCAAGGCGGTTCACCTGGAGCTGGTCAGCGATCTCACCACTGCAGGGTTCTTGGCCGCTTTACACCGCTTCACAGCCCGGCGCGGGCTACCGTCGGATATACACTCCGACAACGTGAACAACTTGAAGGTTCGTCACACGCGCTAAAAGAATTTTTTGAGTTATTTCAGAGTGAGCAACAGCAAAACATCATCGCAACCAACTGCTCTGACATGGGGATTACCTGGCAATTATTCGTGCAACGTTTCTGGAAGCATTGGGCCACTGAGTATCTGCAGGAAATGCAGAAGGACAATAAGGTTGCGGTTCGGTGCGAAATCGTTCCCGGCAGACTGGTCATCCTTGTGGACGATTCCCTCCCCATCACCCGCTGGCCACTGGCGCGCATCATTGATGTACACCCTGGAGAGGATCAGCTTACTCGTGTAGTGAAGCTGAAAACGGCAAAGGGATTAGTCACGCGTCCTGTTACGAAAATTTGCGTTTTACCTGTTGCGAAACCGTCCTGTTAGTACCGCGTGTTAGTTATTTTGTTATGACATTCTGTCATGGGGGGGAGTATGTTTACGTTTAGATGTTTTGTTTACGCTTAGACGTCACACCATACTTGACGAAAGCTAGTTTCGTCAAGTTTTTGATAAACGAAATATTTCAAGTATACAGTGAGTAAGGATGAGTGTCGCTCGCGTGGGGGGCACTCAGAAAGTTTATAAATAGGGCAGAAAACACAATTATAACTCTCTTCGAATTTGGAATCTGAACACGACGCTTGGTAAATATTGCAACACACCTCGATCCGAAACTCCGCGAATTCTTCAGAGAGTTTTATAAACTTCTTGGATAATTCCCATTGTTTGTTCATCTGTGTGAATTCCATTAATTACATTTGGATTGATTAATTTTTTGAATTTATCCTTGATAAAATCAGAAGTAAATGTTGGTTCAATAAAAATATGTCTTCTGAATTTTGGGAAAGGGGTAATTAATTGGTATGAAGAATTAGTTCCAATTTTAAATACTAGTTGGTTGTGGAATACATTAATTGGTGCTTCTGTTGAAGGTATATAAGAATGATCGTCTTCGTCAGCTGAGTGCTGAGTTGGCGTTAATGAGTTTAGTTGTATACGGGAAAGTGCATCTGCTACAACGTTTGATCTTCCGGGTTTGTAGAATAATTGGTAATCGTGTTCCTCCATGAAAGATTTCCATCTTTTCAGTTTTGCGTTGTTGTTCTGCGGAGATAAAGCAAATGTTAATGGTTGATGATCTGTATGAATATTAATTTTAGCTCCGTATATGAAATTTCTCAATGTTTGTAGTGCCCAAACGATGGCAAGCATTTCCTTTTCGTTGGTTGCATAATTTTCCTGTGTTTTGGAAAGAGTACGAGAAATGAAGGTTATCGGTCTATCACCGTCGTGACATTTTTGTGAAAGCACAGCTCCTAGTGCTTTTTCCGATGCGTCTGTTGTTAGTTCGAATGGCTTCTGGAAATCTGGAAAAGCTAAAACATCATTAGAAGATATTATGTCTTTAAGGGTTTGAAATGCGTTTTTTGCGGTTTGATCAAGTTTAATAGGGAAATGTTTTGATTCGTGTTTGGAAATTTGGCGATGGCCATCCTCCCCTCTTAGGAGTTTTGTGATGGGTTTTGCCAGTTTTGCATAGTTTTTAATAAACCTGCGGTAGTAACCTGACATTCCTAAGAATCTTCTTAGTTAAACCAAATATAAAAAAGATTGAAGCCATAAAAAAATTCCCAGAACCACAAAACCTTAAATTGTGGTTCTGGGAATTTTTTTATGGCTTCAATCTTTTTTATATTTGGTTTAAGTCCTTCACTTGAGACTATGAATCCGAGGAATTCAACTTCTGTCTTTAGAAATTCAGATTTATCCGGTTGTATTTTGAAATTAGCGGCTCTCAGAGTTTCTAGAACAATTCTTAAATTTTGCAGATGTTCTTCAACTGTTTTGCTAAAAATGATTATGTCATCGATGTATATGTGACAAATTTTTCCGATGTGTTCCCTTAAAGTGTCGTCCATGACGCGTTGGAATATTGAAGGGGCATTTTTTAAACCAAATGGCATGCGTACGAATTCATATTTTCCGTTGTTTATTGAAAATGCAGTTTTTTCGATATCATTTTCCGACATAGGTACTTGATGAAATCCTGACGCTAAGTCAAGAGTTGTGAAATATTTATTTGAACCTAGATTGGCTAAAACAGTAGATGGATCCGGAATAGGATATTTATCGCTTATTGTTTGAGTGTTCAATTTTCTGTAGTCTACGACAAGTCTATATTTTTTTTCATTGGCAGCATCCAGTTTTTTTGGAACAATCCACACTGGTGCATTGTATGGGGATTTCGAAGGTCTGATGATTCCATCATTTAGGAGTTTTTCAATTTGCTTGTTAACTTCACCTTTAAGTGCTTGGGGATAGGGATACGTTTTACTATAAACTGGTGATTCATCTTTTGTTCTTATTGTCGCTTTTACTCGCGATGTACAAGGTAGTTTCAAATCTGGTGGTTGGAAAAGATCTTGATATTCCTGTAATAGGTCATGTAGCTTTCTTTTTTCGTTTTGGTTCAGATGATTATCACGAATGTTTATTTTATTTACTTCCTGTAGTTGGTATTGTTGTAATGGAATGACATATGTGCCATCAATGATTAATATTTCATTGGCTGTGTCAATTACTGCTTTAATTTCCTTTAGTGAATCGTGTCCAATTATGGCATCAAACGATTTTAAATTTTCTAAATGATAAAATTTTAGCATTTTATCTGAATATGGTTTGAATAATCGTGCTTGAGAATAAGCGTCGATTTTAATATCTCCTGCTACGGATGATACGAAAAATGGTTTATCAACCTTGTGTGAAATTTTTGCATATTTTGGATGTATGTAATTTTTATTAGATCCAGTATCAATTAACATTTTGAGTGGTTCTGAAGCGTTACCATAGAATAAGAAGTAAGGCAACGCTGAGTTTATTCTAAAAAATTCAGCTCTGCTTCTTCAAAAGTTTCTCTGAAGTTATTACCTTCTTGTTTTTCAATTGTTCTGAAATATCGTTCGAATGACTGTTGCACATTGTCAACCGTTGTGTTATTCACGTTGTTGTTTACGTTTTCGTACGATTAATGTTGTTTATGTTTCTGGCGTTTGTTTGGATATTATTGACTCTAGGTCGTTTTGGTGGTCTCACATTGTTTGAATTTGGACGATTTCCGTAATTTACTTGGCGAGTTCTGATAGATTGATCAACGTCCATCGGTTCTGGTGGAGGTTGACGTTGAAATTGATTAGATTGCATTTTTTGAAAGGGCTGTTGGTGCCTTGGAATGAGATTGTTAAAATTTCGATTTCCATACATTGGAGGTTTTGGGTAATGAGGCCTAGGTGGTGGCTGGGCATGTGTGTACCTTATTGGTGTTGGTGGCGGTAAGGGAATCATATTCCTTGGTGCCGTTGGTGGAGTGTATGTTCTCGGTTTTGTTAACATTTTTCTGCATTCAATATTTTGGAAAGAGATACAATAGCTGTATGCTCCTGCAAGCGATGTTGGCTCATAATTCCTTATGAACTTGTAAACGTCTCCATCGAGTCCTCTCATGAAAGCATCAATTGCTTTTTTGTTGTACATTTCAATTAAAGCTCTGGAAGCTTCGGGGTGTGTAAACCTTTCATCGGTATTTATTTGATTTGCGATGAGGGACAGTAATCTGTTCACCTCGTCGTAATATACTTCAAGTGAGCGGTTCTTCTGTTGCACGCTCATGAGTTGGAAGTCCAATGTTTCCAAGTCACGTTTTTCGCCGTAATAGGTGATCAATGTTTTTTTGATCAGGTTCCAATTTATGCCTACGTTTGAAGCGACGAGTGAGTCATTCGCTTCACCGCGTATTTTTCTACGAATGAATTTGCAGATCA
Source organism: Anopheles stephensi (assembly GCF_013141755.1). Lineage (NCBI taxonomy): Eukaryota > Metazoa > Arthropoda > Insecta > Diptera > Culicidae > Anopheles > Anopheles stephensi. The sequence continues at coordinate 46,538 of NW_023405362.1, read as the reverse complement.
TGTGGTATTTATTTTGACGTTCGATGGTATCTGTACCTTTAGTTTGATAGAGTTTCACTAAACTGTCTACATCATTTAACCAGCTATTCAGTTCGCTGGGATCCCCAGTGAATGTTGGTAGATCTTTTACCAAATCGGGAATTTTTTCAAAAGTTTCAGGATTTACACTTGTTCCATCTGGCTTTGTGAAATAAAGCGGTGGATCAGAATAATCGATAAAAGTGGGGGCAATATTGCACGCTTCGAGTGCGGCAATGCGGTTGATAATTTGATCAAGTTCGGGTCTCGACATTTTCAATGTTAGAGATTGTAATGAATTAATTAGATCCTCCAGGATTTTTTCGTTAGTTTAAACACGTTTTTAACTTCACTTGATTGAGTTAGTAATATGTAATATTAATTTGCAATCGTTTTTAATACTCGTTTTTGATTTTTTTTTCACTGTTTGAAATTTTCACTTACGATTTTTTATAATTCACTGTACTTACGGTACCATACGCATCCTGTTTCGGGCGTTGGATGTACGTCTTATGTTGTCTTTATCAGCTCCTCTAGCGGGCCTTATGTTGTTTTTCGCTCCTCTAACGGGCCTTATGTTGTTTTTCGCTCTTCTAACGGGCGATGTGTTGTTTTTTGCTGGGAAACCGGCTATGATATTCTTCCTTCTCAGTGTGATGGATGGTTCCTTTTTGTCCTGCGTGAGCTGCTAACTGCACAGGTGACTCGGGATCCTTTTCACACGGCTGCACTCGGCGATCAGGAAGTCTTTTTTAGTTTAGGATTTGGTGGTAACTTTCACTCTAACGTGGTTACTTTTCACTTGCACCTTAACTTTATTTTTCACATAGCGCGGTCCCTATTCGGGCGCCAGTTAACGCACGGTGTCCGGGAGAAGTGTTTTTTAAAAAAAACTTAACTTTATTTCCATCGACCGGCGGAGTTAATAACCGTTCGGATTAGCGTCTGAGTATCAACTGAACTGTTTGGATGGATGCTGGTGCGCTGGTCCGTGTTGAATTATGCTGCGTGCTGAATAATGCTGCGTTGCAAATTATGTTGTGCGCGCTGCTTTGTGGTTTGTTTGTTTATCGGTCGTGCGTGGTTTGTTTGTTTATCGGTGGCGCGTTCTGCTGCGTGGCGTTTCTCGTGTTGCGCTGTCGTCTTAACTCCTTACTGCGCTGTCGTCTTAACTCACTTTTTCAATGAATTTAGCTTGAAAGTGTCTTATTTTACGTACAAAATGCTGGTCAAATTGTTAAAAATAGCACTTTTTCATGAACTTAGCTTGAAAGTGCTTATTTTACGTACAAAATAATGGTCAAACTGTTAAAAATAGCACTTTTTCAATGAATTTAGCTTGAAAGTGTCTTATTTTACGTACAAAATGCTGATCAAATTGTTAAAAAACACTTTTTCAATGAATTTAGCTTGGAAGTGTCTTATTTGATGTACAAAATGCTGGTCAAATTGTAAAAAAATGCTCTTTTTTAATTAATTAAGCTTGCAAGTGTCTTATTTTACGTACAAAATGCTGGTAAAATTGTTAAAAATAGCACTTTTTCATGAACTTAGCTTGAAAGTGCTTATTTTACGTACAAAATGCTGGTCAAATTGTTAAAAATAGCACTTTTTCTATGAATAAAGCTTGAAAGTGTCTTATTTTACGTAGAAAATAATGGTCAAATTGTTAAAAATAGCACTTTTTTAATGAATTTAGCTTGAAAGTGTCTTATTTTACGTACAAAATGCTAGTCAAATTGTTAAAAATAGCACTTTTTCAATGAATAAAGCTTAAAAGTGTCTTATTTTACGTACAAAATGCTGGTCAAAATGTTAAAAATAGCACTTTTTCAATGAATTTAGCCTGAAAGTGTCTTATTTTACATACAAAATCCTATGAAATTGTTAAAAATAGCACTTTTTCAATGAATTTAGCCTGAAAGTGTCTTATTTTACGTACAAAATGCTGGTCAAATTGTTAAAAATAGCACTTTTCCTTGAACTTAGCTTGAAAGTGTCTTATTTTACGTACAAAATGCTGGTCAAATTGTTAAAAATAGCACTTTTTCTATGAATAAAGCTTGAAAGTGTCTTATTTTACGTACAAAATAATGGTCAAATTGTTAAAAATAGCACTTTTTTAATGAATTTAGCTTGAAAGTGTCTTATTTTTCGTACAAAATGCTGGTCAAAATGTTAAAAATAGCACTTTTTCAATGAATAAAGCTTAAAAGTGTCTTATTTTACGTACAAAATGCTGGTCAAATTGTTAAAAATAGCACTTTTTCTATGAATAAAGCTTGAAAGTGTCTTATTTAACGTACAAAATAATGGTCAAATTGTTAAAAATAGCACTTTATTAATGAATTTAGCTTGAAAGTGTCTTATTTTACGTACAAAATGCTGGTCAAATTGTTAAAAATAGCACTTTTTCAATGAATTTAGCTTGAAAGTGTCTTATTTTACGCACAAAATGTTGGTCAAAATGTTAAAAATAGCACTTTTTCAATGAATTTAGCTTGAAAGTGTTATTTTACGTACAAAATGTTGCTGAAATTGTTAAAAATAGCACTTTTTCAATGAACTTAGCTTGAAAGTGTCTTATTTTACGTACAAAATGCTGGTCAAATTGTTAAAAATAGCACTTTTTCAATGAACTTAGCTTGAAAGTGTCTTATTTTACGTACAAAATGTTGGTCAAATGGTTAAAAACACACTTTTTCAATGAATTTAGCTTGAAAGTGTCTTATTTTACGTACAAAATGTTGGTCAAATTGTTAAAAATAGCACTTTTTCAATGAACTTAGCTTGAAAGTGTCTTATTTTACGTACAAAATGCTGGTCAAATTGTTAAAAATAGCACTTTTTCAATGAATTTAGCTTGCAAGTGTCTTATTTTACGTACAAAATGTTGGTCAAATTGTTCAAAACACACTTTTTCAATGAATTTAGCTTGAAAGTGTCTTATTTTACGTACAAAATGTTGGTAAAATTGTTCAAAACACACTTTTTCAATGAATTTAGCTTGAAAGTGTCTTATTTTACGTACAAAATGCTGGTCAAATTGTTAAACAAAACACTTTTTCAATGAATTTAGCTTGAAAGTGTCTTATTTTACGTACAAAATGTTGGTCAAATTGTTCAAAACACACTTTTTCAATGAATTTAGCTTGAAAGTGTCTTATTTTACGTACAAAATGTTGGTAAAATTGTTCAAAACACACTTTTTCAATGAATTTAGCTTGAAAGTGTCTTATTTTACGTACAAAATGTTGGTAAAATTGTTCAAAACACACTTTTTCAATGAACTTAGCTTGAAAGTGTCTTATTTTACGTACAAAATGCTGGTCAAATTGTTAAAAATAGCACTTTTTCAATGAACTTAGCTTGAAAGTGTCTTATTTTACGTACAAAATGTTGGTCAAATGGTTAAAAACACACTTTTTCAATGAATTTAGCTTGAAAGTGTCTTATTTTACGTACAAAATGTTGGTCAAATTGTTAAAAATAGCACTTTTTCAATGAACTTAGCTTGAAAGTGTCTTATTTTACGTACAAAATGCTGGTCAAATTGTTAAAAATAGCACTTTTTCAATGAATTTAGCTTGCAAGTGTCTTATTTTACGTACAAAATGTTGGTCAAATTGTTCAAAACACACTTTTTCAATGAATTTAGCTTGCAAGTGTCTTATTTTACGTACAAAATGTTGGTCAAATTGTTCAAAACACACTTTTTCAATGAATTTAGCTTGAAAGTGTCTTATTTTACGTACAAAATGTTGGTCAAATTGTTAAAAATAGCACTTTTTCAATGAACTTAGCTTGAAAGTGTCTTATTTTACGTACAAAATGCTGGTCAAATTGTTAAAAATAGCACTTTTTCAATGAATTTAGCTTGCAAGTGTCTTATTTTACGTACAAAATGCTGGTCAAATTGTTAAAAATAGCACTTTTTCAATGAATTTAGCTTGAGAGTGTCTTATTTTACGTACAAAATGCTGGTCTTATTTGAAAAAATGCACTTTTTCAATGAACTTAGCTTGAAAGTGTCTTATTTTACGTACAAAATGCTGGTCACATTGTTAAAAACACACTTTTTCAATGAATTTAGCTTGAAAGTGTCTTATTTTACGTACAAAATGCTAGTCAAATTGTAAACAATTGCAATTTTTCAATGAATTTAGCTTGCAAGTGTCTTATTTTACGTACAAAATGCTGGTCAAATTGTTAAAAATAGCACTTTTTCAATGAATTTAGCTTGAAAGTGTCTTATTTGATGTACAAAATGCTGGTCAAATTGTAAACAATTGCACTTTTTCAAATAATTAATCTTGAAAGTGTCTTATTTTACGTACAAAATGCTAGTCACATTGTTAAAAATAGCACTTTTTCAATGAATTTAGCTTGAAAGTGTATTATTTTGCGTACAAAATGCTGGTCAAATTGTTAAAAACACACTTTTTCAATGAATTTAGCTTGAAAGTGTCTTATTTTACGTACAAAATGCTGGTCAAATTGTTAAAAACACACTTTTTCAATGAATTTAGCTTGAAAGTGTCTTATTTTACGTACAAAATGCTGGCCAAATTGTTAAAAAAACACTTTTTCAATGAATTTAGCTTGTAATTGTCTTATTTTACGTACAAAATGCTGATCAAATTGTTAAAAATAGCACTTTTTCAATGAATTTAGCTTGAAAGTGTCTTATTTTACGTACAAAATGCTATGAAATTGTTAAAAATAGCACTTTTCCAATGAACTTAGCTTGAAAGTGTCTTATTTTACGTACAAAATGCTGATCAAATTGTTAAAAAACACTTTTTCAATGAATTTAGCCTGAAAGTGTCTTATTTTACGTACAAAATGCTGGTCAAATTGTTAAAAATAGCACTTTTTCAATGAACTTAGCTTGAAAGTGTCTTATTTTACGTACAAAATGCTGGTCTTATTGTAAAAAAATGCACTTTTTCAATGAATTTAGCTTGAAAGTGTCTTATTTTACGTACAAAATGCTGGTCACATTGTTAAAAACACACTTTTTCATTGAATTTAGCTTGAAAGTGTCTTATTTTACGTACAAAATGCTGGTCAAATTGTAAAAGATTGCAATTTTTCAATGAATTTAGCTTGCAAGTGTCTTATTTTACGTACAAAATGCTGGTCAAATTGTTAAAAATAGCACTTTTTCAATGAATTTAGCTTGAAAATGTCTTATTTGATGTACAAAATGCCTGTCAAATTGTAAACAATTGCACTTTTTCAAATAATTAATCTTGAAAGTGTCTTATTTTACGTACAAAATGCTAGTCACATTGTTAAAAATAGCACTTTTTCAATGAATTTAGCTTGAAAGTGTATTATTTTGCGTACAAAATGCTGGTCAAATTGTTAAAAACACACTTTTTCAATGAATTTAGCTTGAAAGTGTCTTATTTTACGTTCAAAATGTTGGTCAAATTGTTAAAAATAGCACTTTTTCAATGAACTTAGCTTGAAAGTGTCTTATTTTACGTACAAAATGCTGGTCAAATTGTTAAAAATAGCACTTTTTCAATGAGCTTAGCTTGAAAGTGTCTTATTTTACGTACAAAATGTTGGTCAAATTGTTAAAAACACACTTTTTCAATGTATTTAGCTTGAAAGTGTCTTATTTTACGTACAAAATGTTGGTCAAATTGTTAAAAATAGCACTTTTTCAATGAACTTAGCTTGAAAGTGTCTTATTTTACGTACAAAATGCTGGTCAAATTGTTCAAAATAGCACTTTTTCAATGAATTTAGCTTGAAAGTGTCTTATTTTACGTACAAAATGTTGGTCAAATTGTTCAAAACACACTTTTTCAATGAATTTAGCTTGAAAGTGTCTTATTTTACGTACAAAATGTAGGTCAAATTGTTCAAAACACACTTTTTCAATGAACTTAGCTTGAAAGTGTCTTATTTTACGTACAAAATGCTGGTCAAATTGTTAAAAATAGCACTTTTTCAATGAGCTTAGCTTGAAAGTGTCTTATTTTACGTACAAAATGTTGGTCAAATTGTTAAAAACACACTTTTTCAATGTATTTAGCTTGAAAGTGTCTTATTTTACGTACAAAATGTTGGTCAAATTGTTAAAAATAGCACTTTTTCAATGAACTTAGCTTGAAAGTGTCTTATTTTACGTACAAAATGCTGGTCAAATTGTTAAGAAAAAACACTTTTTCAATGAATTTAGCTTAGAAGTGTCTTATTTTACGTACAAAATGATGGTCAAATTGTTAAAAAAACACTTTTTCAATGAATTAAGCTTCTAATTGTCTTATTTTACGTACAAAATGCTGGCCAAATTGTTAAAAACACACTTTTTCAATGAATTTAGCTTGAAAGTGTCTTATTTTACGTACAAAATGCTGGTCTTATTGTAAAAAAATGCACTTTTTCAATGAATTTAGCTTGAAAGTGTCTTATTTTACGTACAAAATGCTGGTCACATTGTTAAAAACACACTTTTTCAATGAATTAAGCTTGAAAGTGTCTTATTTTACGTACAAAATGCTGGTCAAATTGTAAAAGATTGCAATTTTTCAATGAATTTAGCTTGCAAGTGTCTTATTTTACGTACAAAATGCTGGTCAAATTGTTCAAAATAGCACTTTTTCAATGAATTTAGCTTGAAAGTGTCTTATTTTACGTACAAAATGTTGGTCAAATTGTTCAAAACACACTTTTTCAATGAATTTAGCTTGAAAGTGTCTTATTTTACGTACAAAATGTAGGTCAAATTGTTCAAAACACACTTTTTCAATGAATTAAGCTTCTAATTGTCTTATTTTACGTACAAAATGCTGGTCAAATTGTAAAAGATTGCAATTTTTCAATGAATTTAGCTTGCAAGTGTCTTATTTTACGTACAAAATGCTGGTCAAATTGTTAAAAATAGCACTTTTTCAATGAATTTAGCTTGAAAATGTCTTATTTGATGTACAGAATGCCTGTCAAATTGTAAACAATTGCACTTTTTCAAATAATTAATCTTGAAAGTGTCTTATTTTACGTACAAAATGCTAGTCACATTGTTAAAAATAGCACTTTTTCAATGAATTTAGCTTGAAAGTGTATTATTTTGCGTACAAAATGCTAGTCAAATTGTTAAAAACACACTTTTTCAATGAATTTAGCTTGAAAGTGTCTTATTTTACGTTCAAAATGTTGGTCAAATTGTTAAAAATAGCACTTTTTCAATGAACTTAGCTTGAAAGTGTCTTATTTTACGTACAAAATGCTGGTCAAATTGTTAAAAATAGCACTTTTTCAATGAGCTTAGCTTGAAAGTGTCTTATTTTACGTACAAAATGTTGGTCAAATTGTTAAAAACACACTTTTTCAATGTATTTAGCTTGAAAGTGTCTTATTTTACGTACAAAATGTTGGTCAAATTGTTGAAAATAGCACTTTTTCAATGAACTTAGCTTGAAAGTGTCTTATTTTACGTACAAAATGCTGGTCAAATTGTTAAGAAAAAACACTTTTTCAATGAATTTAGCTTAGAAGTGTCTTATTTTACGTACAAAATGATGGTCAAATTGTTAAAAAAACACTTTTTCAATGAATTAAGCTTCTAATTGTCTTATTTTACGTACAAAATGCTGGCCAAATTGTTAAAAACACACTTTTTCAATGAATTTAGCTTGAAAGTGTCTTATTTTACGTACAAAATGCTGGTCTTATTGTAAAAAAATGCACTTTTTCAATGAATTTAGCTTGAAAGTGTCTTATTTTACGTACAAAATGCTGGTCACATTGTTAAAAACACACTTTTTCAATGAATTTAGCTTGAAAGTGTCTTATTTTACGTACAAAATGCTGGTCAAATTGTAAAAGATTGCAATTTTTCAATGAATTTAGCTTGCAAGTGTCTTATTTTACGTACAAAATGCTGGTCAAATTGTTAAAAATAGCACTTTTTCAATGAATTTAGCTTGAAAATGTCTTATTTGATGTACAAAATGCCTGTCAAATTGTAAACAATTGCACTTTTTCAAATAATTAATCTTGAAAGTGTCTTATTTTACGTACAAAATGCTAGTCACATTGTTAAAAATAGCACTTTTTCAATGAATTTAGCTTGAAAGTGTATTATTTTGCGTACAAAATGCTGGTCAAATTGTTAAAAACACACTTTTTCAATGAATTTAGCTTGAAAGTGTCTTATTTTACGTTCAAAATGTTGGTCAAATTGTTAAAAATAGCACTTTTTCAATGAACTTAGCTTGAAAGTGTCTTATTTTACGTACAAAATGCTGGTCAAATTGTTAAAAATAGCACTTTTTCAATGAGCTTAGCTTGAAAGTGTCTTATTTTACGTACAAAATGTTGGTCAAATTGTTAAAAACACACTTTTTCAATGTATTTAGCTTGAAAGTGTCTTATTTTACGTACAAAATGTTGGTCAAATTGTTAAAAATAGCACTTTTTCAATGAACTTAGCTTGAAAGTGTCTTATTTTACGTACAAAATGCTGGTCAAATTGTTAAGAAAAAACACTTTTTCAATGAATTTAGCTTAGAAGTGTCTTATTTTACGTACAAAATGATGGTCAAATTGTTAAAAAAACACTTTTTCAATGAATTAAGCTTCTAATTGTCTTATTTTACGTACAAAATGCTGGCCAAATTGTTAAAAACACACTTTTTCAATGAATTTAGCTTGAAAGTGTCTTATTTTACGTACAAAATGCTGGTCTTATTGTAAAAAAATGCACTTTTTCAATGAATTTAGCTTGAAAGTGTCTTATTTTACGTACAAAATGCTGGTCACATTGTTAAAAACACAATTTTTCAATGAATTTAGCTTGAAAGTGTCTTATTTTACGTACAAAATGCTGGTCAAATTGTAAAAGATTGCAATTTTTCAATGAATTTAGCTTGCAAGTGTCTTATTTTACGTACAAAATGCTGGTCAAATTGTTAAAAATAGCACTTTTTCAATGAATTTAGCTTGAAAATGTCTTATTTGATGTACAAAATGCCTGTCAAATTGTAAACAATTGCACTTTTTCAAATAATTAATCTTGAAAGTGTCTTATTTTACGTACAAAATGCTAGTCACATTGTTAAAAATAGCACTTTTTCAATGAATTTAGCTTGAAAGTGTATTATTTTGCGTACAAAATGCTGGTCAAATTGTTAAAAACACACTTTTTCAATGAATTTAGCTTGAAAGTGTCTTATTTTACGTTCAAAATGTTGGTCAAATTGTTAAAAATAGCACTTTTTCAATGAACTTAGCTTGAAAGTGTCTTATTTTACGTACAAAATGCTGGTCAAATTGTTAAAAATAGCACTTTTTCAATGAGCTTAGCTTGAAAGTGTCTTATTTTACGTACAAAATGTTGGTCAAATTGTTAAAAACACACTTTTTCAATGTATTTAGCTTGAAAGTGTCTTATTTTACGTACAAAATGTTGGTCAAATTGTTAAAAATAGCACTTTTTCAATGAACTTAGCTTGAAAGTGTCTTATTTTACGTACAAAATGCTGGTCAAATTGTTAAAAATAGCACTTTTTCAATGAATTTAGCTTGAAATTGTCTTATTTTGCGTACAAAATGCTGGTCAAATTGTTAAAAACACACTTTTTCAATGAATGGTCTTAGTGTAAAAAATGCACTTTTTCAATGAATTTAGCTTGAAAGTGTCTTATTTTACGTACAAAATGCTGGTCAAATTGTTAAAAAACACTTTTTCAATGAATTAAGCTTGAAAGTGTCTTGTGTTACGTACAAAATGCTGGTCAAATTGTTAAAAATAGCACTTTTTCAATGAACTTAACTTGAAAGTGTCTTATTTTACGTACAAAATGCTGGTCAAATTGTAAAAAATTGCAATTTTCAATGAATTTAGCATGAAAGTGTCTTATTTTACGTACAAAATGCTGGTCAAATTGTTAAAAATAGCACTTTTTCAATGAATTTAGCTTGAAAGTGTCTTATTTTACGTACAAAATGTTGGTCAAATTGTTCAAAACACACTTTTTCAATGAATTTAGCTTGAAAATGTCTTATTTTACGTACAAAATGATGGTCAAATTGTTAAAAAAACACTTTTTCAATGAATTTAGCTTCTAATTGTCTTATTTTACGTACAAAATGCTGGCCAAATTGTTAAAAACACACTTTTTCAATGAATTTAGCTTGCAAGTGTCTTATTTTACGTACAAAATGTTGGTCAAATTGTTAAAAACACACTTTTTCAATGTATTTAGCTTGAAAGTGTCTTATTTTACGTACAAAATGTTGGTCAAATTGTTAAAAATAGCACTTTTTCAATGAACTTAGCTTGAAAGTGTCTTATTTTACGTACAAAATGCTGGTCAAATTGTTAAAAATAGCACTTTTTCAATGAATTTAGCTTGAAAGTTTCTTATTTTACGTACAAAATGCTGGTCAAATTGTTAAAAACACACTTTTTCAATGAATTAAGCTTGAAAGTGTCTTATTTTACGTACAAAATGATGGTCAAATTGTTAAAAATAGCACTTTTTCAATGAACTTAACTTGAAAGTGTCTTATTTGATGTACAAAATGCTGGTCAAATTGTAAACAATTGCACTTTTTCAAATAATTAATCTTGAAAGTGTCTTATTTTACGTACAAAATGCTGGTCAAATTGTTAAAAAAAAACACTTTTTCAATGAATTTAGCTTGGAAGTGTCTTATTTTACGTACAAAATGATGGTCAAATTGTTAAAAAAACACTTTTTCAATGAATTTAGCTTGGACGTGTCTTATTTTACGTACAAAATGCTTGTCAAATTATTAAAAACACACTTTTTCAATGAATTTAGCTTGCAAGTGTCTTATTCTACGTACAAAATGCTGGTCACATTGTTAAAAACACACTTTTTGAATGAATTTATCTTGAAAGTGTCTTATTTTACGTACAAAATGCTGGCCAAATTGTTAAAAACACACTTTTTCAATGAATTTAGCTTGAAAGTGTCTTATTTTACGTACAAAATGCTGGTCAAATTGTAAAAGATTGCAATTTTTCAATGAATTTAGCTTGAAAGTGTCTTATTTTACGTACCAAATGATATGAACTTGTTAAAAATAGCACTTTTTCAATGAATTTTGCCTGTAAGTGTCTTATTTTACGTACAAAATGCTAAGAAATTGATAAAAATAGCACTTTTTCAATGAATTTAGCCTGAAAGTGTCTTATTTTACTTACAAAATGATGGTCAAATTGCTAAAAATAGCACTTTTTCAATGAATTTAGCTTGAAAGTGTCTTATTTGATGTACAAAATGCCTGTCAAATTGTAAACAATTGCACTTTTTCAAATAATTAATCTTGAAAGTGTCTTATTTTACGTACAAAATGCTAGTCACATTGTTAAAAATAGCACTTTTTCAATGAATTTAGCTTGAAAGTGTATTATTTTGCGTACAAAATGCTGGTCAAATTGTTAAAAACACACTTTTTCAATGAATTTAGCTTGAAAGTGTCTTATTTTACGTTCAAAATGTTGGTCAAATTGTTAAAAATAGCACTTTTTCAATGAACTTAGCTTGAAAGTGTCTTATTTTACGTACAAAATGCTGGTCAAATTGTTAAAAATAGCACTTTTTCAATGAGCTTAGCTTGAAAGTGTCTTATTTTACGTACAAAATGTTGGTCAAATTGTTAAAAACACACTTTTTCAATGTATTTAGCTTGAAAGTGTCTTATTTTACGTACAAAATGTTGAACAAATTGTTAAAAATAGCACTTTTTCAATGAACTTAGCTTGAAAGTGTCTTATTTTACGTACAAAATGCTGGTCAAATTGTTCAAAATAGCACTTTTTCAATGAATTTAGCTTGAAAGTGCCTTATTTCACGTACAAAATGTTGGTCAAATTGTTAAAAACACACTTTTTCAATGTATTTAGCTTGAAAGTGTCTTATTTTACGTACAAAATGTTGGTCAAATTGTTAAAAATAGCACTTTTTCAATGAATTTAGCTTGAAAGTGTCTTATTTTACGTACAAAATGCTGGTCAAATTGTTAAAAACACACTTTTTCAATGAATTAAGCTTGAAAGTGTCTTATTATACGTACAAAATGATGGTCAAATTGTTAAAAAAAAACACTTTTTCAATGAATTTAGCTTGCAAGTGTCTTATTTTACGTACAAAATGCTGGTCAAATTGTTAAAAATAGCACTTTTTCAATGAATTTAGCTTGAAAGTGTCTTATTTGATGTACAAAATGCTGGTCAAATTGTAAACAATTGCACTTTTTCAAATAATAAATCTTGAAAGTGTCTTATTTTACGTACAAAATGCTAGTCACATTGTTAAAAATAGCACTTTTTCAATGAATTTAGCTTGAAATTGTCTTATTTTGCGTACAAAATGCTCGTCAAATTGTTAAAAACACACTTTTTCAATGAATGGTCTTAGTGTAAAAAATGCACTTTTTCAATGAATTTAGCTTGAAAGTGTCTTATTTTACGTACAAAATGCTGGTCAAATTGTTAAAAAACACTTTTTCAATGAATTTAGCTTGAAAGTGTCTTGTGTTACGTACAAAATGCTGGTCAAATTGTTAAAAATAGCACTTTTTCAATGAACTTAACTTGAAAGTGTCTTATTTTACGTACAAAATGCTGGTCAAATTGTAAACAATTGCAATTTTCAATGAATTTAGCATGAAAGTGTCTTATTTTACGTACAAAATGCTGGTCAAATTGTTAAAAATAGCACTTTTTCAATGAATTTAGCTTGAAAGTGTCTTATTTTACGTACAAAATGTTGGTCAAATTGTTCAAAACACACTTTTTCAATGAATTTAGCTTGAAAGTGTCTTATTTTACGTACAAAATGTTGGTCAAATTGTTCAAAACACACTTTTTCAATGAATTTAGCTTGAAAATGTCTTATTTTACGTTCAAAATGCTGGTCAAATTGTTAAAAATAGCACTTTTTCAATGAATTTAGCTTAGAAGTGTCTTATTTTACGTACAAAATGATGGTCAAATTGTTAAAAAAACACTTTTTCAATGAATTTAGCTTCTAATTGTCTTATTTTACGTACAAAATGCTGGCCAAATTGTTAAAAACACACTTTTTCAATGAATTTAGCTTGCAAGTGTCTTATTTTACGTACAAAATGCTGGTCAAATTGTTAAAAATAGCACTTTTTCAATGAACTTAGCTTGAAAGTGCCTTATTTCACGTACAAAATGTTGGTCAAATTGTTAAAAACACACTTTTTCAATGTATTTAGCTTGAAAGTGTCTTATTTTACGTACAAAATGTTGGTCAAATTGTTAAAAATAGCACTTTTTCAATGAACTTAGCTTGAAAGTGTCTTATTTTACGTACAAAATGCTGGTCAAATTGTAAACAATTGCACTTTTTCAAATAATTAATCTTGAAAGTGTCTTATTTTACGTACAAAATGCTGGTCAAATTGTTAAAAAAAACACTTTTTCAATGAATTTAGCTTGGAAGTGTCTTATTTTACGTACAAAATGATGGTCAAATTGTTAAAAAAACACTTTTTCAATGAATTTAGCTTGGACGTGTCTTATTTTACGTACAAAATGCTTGTCAAATTATTAAAAACACACTTTTTCAATGAATTTAGCTTGCAAGTGTCTTATTCTACGTACAAAATGCTGGTCACATTGTTAAAAACACACTTTTTGAATGAATTTATCTTGAAAGTGTCTTATTTTACGTACAAAATGCTGGCCAAATTGTTAAAAACACACTTTTTCAATGAATTTAGCTTGAAAGTGTCTTATTTTACGTACAAAATGCTGGTCAAATTGTAAAAGATTGCAATTTTTCAATGAATTTAGCTTGAAAGTGTCTTATTTTACGTACCAAATGATATGAACTTGTTAAAAATAGCACTTTTTCAATGAATTTTGCCTGAAAGTGTCTTATTTTACGTACAAAATGCTAAGAAATTGATAAAAATAGCACTTTTTCAATGAATTTAGCCTGAAAGTGTCTTATTTTACTTACAAAATCCTATGAAATTGTTAAAAATAGCACTTTTTCAATGAACTTAGCTTGGAAGTGTCTTATTTTACGTACAAAATGCTGGTCAAATTGTTAAAAACACACTTTTTCAATGAATAAAGCTTGAAAGTGTCTTATTTTACGTACAAAATAATGGTGAAATTGTTAAAAATAGCACTTTTTCAATGAATTTAGCTTGAAAGTGTCTTATTTTACGTACAAAATGCTGGTCAAATTGTTAAAAATAGCACTTTTTCAATGAATAAAGCTTAAAAGTGTCTTATTTTACGTACAAAATGCTGGTCAAATTGTAAAAAAACACACTTTTTCAATGAATTTAGATTGAAAGTGTCTTATTTTACGTACAAAATGCTGGTCAAATTGTTAAAAATAGCACTTTTTCAATGAATTTAGCTTAAAAGTGTCTTATTTTACGTACAAAATGCTGGTCAAATTGTTAAAAATAGCACTTTTTCAATGAACTTAGCTTGAAAGTGTCTTATTTTACGTACAAAATGCTGGTCAAATTGTTAAAAAAAGCACTTTTTCAATGAACTTAGCTTGAAAGTATTTTCATTTACGTACAAAATGCTGGTTAAATTGTTGAAAATAGCACTTTTTCAATGAATTCAGCTTGAAAGTGTCTTATTTGATGTACAAAATGCTGGTCAAATTGTAAACAATTGCACTTTTTCAAATAATTAATCTTGAAAGTGTCTTATTTTACGTACAAAATGCTGGTCACATTGTTAAAAATAGCACTTTTTCAATGAATTTAGCTTGAAAGTGTCTTATTTTACGTACAAAATGCTGGTCAAATTGTTAAAAAAACACTTTTTCAATGAATTTAGCTTGCAAGTGTCATATTTTACGTACAAAATGCTGGTCAAATTGTTAAAAAAACACTTTTTCCATGAATTTTGCTTGAAAGTGTCTTATTTTACGTACAAAATGTTGGTCAAATTGTTAAAAATAGCACTTTTTCAATGAACTTAGCTTGAAAGTGTCTTATTTTACGTACAAAATGCTGGTTAAATTGTTGAAAATAGCACTTTTTCAATGAATTCAGCTTGAAAGTGTCTTATTTGATGTACAAAATGCTGGTCAAATTGTAAACAATTGCACTTTTTCAAATAATTAATCTTGAAAGTGTCTTATTTTACGTACAAAATGCTGGTCACATTGTTAAAAATAGCACTTTTTCAATGAATTTAGCTTGAAAGTGTCTTATTTTACGTACAAAATGCTGGTCAAATTGTTAAAAACACACTTTTTCAATGAATTTAGCTTGAAAGTGTCTTATTTTACGTACAAAATGCTGGTCAAATTGTTAAAAAAACACTTTTTCAATGAATTTAGCTTGGAAGTGTCTTATTTTACGTACAAAATGCTGGTCAAATTGTTAAAAAAACACTTTTTCAATGAATTTAGCTTGCAAGTGTCATATTTTACGTACAAAATGCTGGTCAAATTGTTAAAAATAGCACTTTTTCAATGAGCTTAGCTTGAAAGTGTCTTATTTTACGTACAAAATGTTGGTCAAATTGTTAAAAATAGCACTTTTTCAATGAACTTAGCTTGAAAGTGTCTTATTTTACGTACAAAATGCTGGTCAAATTGTTGAAAATAGCACTTTTTCAATGAATTCTGATGAAAGTGTCTTATTTGATTTACAAAATGCTGGTCAAATTGTAAACAATTGCACTTTTTCAAATAATTAATCTTGAAAGTGTCTTATTTTACGTACAAAATGCTAGTCACATTGTTAAAAATAGCACTTTTTCAATGAATTTAGCTTGAAAGTGTCTTATTTTACGTACAAAATGCTGGTCAAATTGTTAAAAACACACTTTTTCAATGAATAAAGCTTGAAAGTGTCTTATTTTACGTACAAAATAATGGTGAAATTGTTAAAAATAGCACTTTTTCAATGAATTTAGCTTGAAAGTGTCTTATTTTACGTACAAAATGCTGGTCAAATTGTTAAAAATAGCACTTTTTCAATGAATAAAGCTTAAAAGTGTCTTATTTTACGTACAAAATGCTGGTCAAATTGTAAAAAAACACACTTTTTCAATGAATTTAGATTGAAAGTGTCTTATTTTACGTACAAAATGCTGGTCAAATTGTTAAAAATAGCACTTTTTCAATGAATTTAGCTTAAAAGTGTCTTATTTTACGTACAAAATGCTGGTCAAATTGTTAAAAATAGCACTTTTTCAATGAACTTAGCTTGAAAGTGTCTTATTTTACGTACAAAATGCTGGTCAAATTGTTAAAAAAAGCACTTTTTCAATGAACTTAGCTTGAAAGTATTTTCATTTACGTACAAAATGCTGGTTAAATTGTTGAAAATAGCACTTTTTCAATGAATTCAGCTTGAAAGTGTCTTATTTGATGTACAAAATGCTGGTCAAATTGTAAACAATTGCACTTTTTCAAATAATTAATCTTGAAAGTGTCTTATTTTACGTACAAAATGCTGGTCACATTGTTAAAAATAGCACTTTTTCAATGAATTTAGCTTGAAAGTGTCTTATTTTACGTACAAAATGCTGGTCAAATTGTTAAAAAAACACTTTTTCAATGAATTTAGCTTGCAAGTGTCATATTTTACGTACAAAATGCTGGTCAAATTGTTAAAAAAACACTTTTTCCATGAATTTTGCTTGAAAGTGTCTTATTTTACGTACAAAATGTTGGTCAAATTGTTAAAAATAGCACTTTTTCAATGAACTTAGCTTGAAAGTGTCTTATTTTACGTACAAAATGCTGGTTAAATTGTTGAAAATAGCACTTTTTCAATGAATTCAGCTTGAAAGTGTCTTATTTGATGTACAAAATGCTGGTCAAATTGTAAACAATTGCACTTTTTCAAATAATTAATCTTGAAAGTGTCTTATTTTACGTACAAAATGCTGGTCACATTGTTAAAAATAGCACTTTTTCAATGAATTTAGCTTGAAAGTGTCTTATTTTACGTACAAAATGCTGGTCAAATTGTTAAAAACACACTTTTTCAATGAATTTAGCTTGAAAGTGTCTTATTTTACGTACAAAATGCTGGTCAAATTGTTAAAAAAACACTTTTTCAATGAATTTAGCTTGGAAGTGTCTTATTTTACGTACAAAATGCTGGTCAAATTGTTAAAAAAACACTTTTTCAATGAATTTAGCTTGCAAGTGTCATATTTTACGTACAAAATGCTGGTCAAATTGTTAAAAATAGCACTTTTTCAATGAGCTTAGCTTGAAAGTGTCTTATTTTACGTACAAAATGTTGGTCAAATTGTTAAAAATAGCACTTTTTCAATGAACTTAGCTTGAAAGTGTCTTATTTTACGTACAAAATGCTGGTCAAATTGTTGAAAATAGCACTTTTTCAATGAATTCTGATGAAAGTGTCTTATTTGATTTACAAAATGCTGGTCAAATTGTAAACAATTGCACTTTTTCAAATAATTAATCTTGAAAGTGTCTTATTTTACGTACAAAATGCTAGTCACATTGTTAAAAATAGCACTTTTTCAATGAATTTAGCTTGAAAGTGTCTTATTTTACGTACAAAATGCTGGTCAAATTGTTAAAAACACACTTTTTCAATGAATTTAGCTTGAAAGTGTCTTATTTTACGTACAAAATGCTGGTCAAATTGTTAAAAAAAAACACTTTTTCAATGAATTTAGCTTGGAAGTGTCTTATTTTACGTATAAAATGCTGGTCAAATTGTTAAAAAAACACTTTTTCAATGAATTTAGCTTGGAAGTGTCTTATTTTACGTACAAAATGCTTGTCAAAAAAACCAAAATGCTGGTCAAATTGTTAAAAATAGCACTTTTTCAATGAACTTAGCTTGGAAGTGTCTCATTTTACGTACAAATTGCTGGTCAAATTGTTAAAAACACACTTTTTCTATGAATTAAGCTTGAAAGTGTCTTATTTTACGTACAAAATGCTGGTCACATTGTTAAAAATAGCACTTTTTCAATGAATTTAGCTTGAAAGTGTCTTATTTTATGTACAAAATGCTGGTCAAATTGTAAACAATTGCACTTTTTCAGATAATTAATCATGAGAGTGTCTTATTTTACGTACAAAATGCTAGTCACATTGTTAAAAATAGCACTTTTTCAATGAATTTAGCTTGAAAGTGTCTTATTTTACGTACAAAATGCTGGTCAAAATGTTAAAAACACACTTTTTCAATGAATTTAGCTTGAAAGTGTCTTATTTTACGTACAAAATGCTGGTCAAATTGTTAAAAATAGCACTTTTTCAATGAATAAAGCTTAAAAGTGTCTTATTTTACGTACAAAATGCTGGTCAAATTGTTAAAAATAGCACTTTTTCAATGAATTAAGCTTGAAAGTGTTTTATTTTACGTACAAAATGCTGGTCAAATTGTTAAAAACACACTTTTACAATGAATTTAGCTTGAAAGTGTCTTATTTTACGTACAAAATGCTGGTCACATTTTTAAAAACACACTTTTTCAATGAATTTAGCTTGCAAGTGTCTTATTTTACGTACAAAATGCTGGTCAAATTGTTAAAAAAAGCACTTTTCCAATGAACTTAGCTTGAAAGTGTCTTATTTTACGTACAAAATGCTGGTCAAATTGTAAAAAAATGCACTTTTTCAATGAATTTAGCTTGCATGTGTCTTATTTTACGTACAAAATGCTGGTCACATTGTTAAAAATAGCACTTTTTCAATGAATTCAGCTTGAAAGTGTCTTATTTGATGTACAAAATGCTGGTCAAATTGTAAACAATTGCACTTTTTCAAATAATTAATCTTGAAAGTGTCTTATTTTACGTACAAAATGCTGGTCACATTGTTAAAAAAAGCACTTTTCCAATGAACTTAGCTTGAAAGTGTCTTATTTTACGTACAAAATGCTGGTCAAATTGTTAAAAATAGCACTTTTTCAATGAATTTAGCTTGAAAGTGTCTTATTTTACGTACAAAATGCTGGTCAAATTGTTAAAAACACACTTTTTCAATGAATTTAGCTTGCAAGTGTTTTATTTTACGTACAAAATGCTGGTCAAATTGTAAAAAAATGCACTTTTTCAATGAATTTAGCTTGAAAGTGTCTTATTTTACGTACAAAATGCTATGAAATTGTTAAAAATAGCACTTTTTCAATTAATTAAGCCTGAAAGTGTCTTATTTTACGTACAAAATGCTGGTCAAATTGTTACTCACACACTTTTTCAATGAATTCTGCTTGAAAGTGTCTTATTTTACGTACAAAATGCTGGTCAAATTGTTAAAAAAAGCACTTTTTCAATGAACTTAGCTTGAAAGTGTTTTATTTTACGTACAAAATGCTGGTCAAATTGTTAAAAATAGCACTTTTTCAATTAATTTTGCTTGAAAGTGTCTTATTTTACGTACAAAATGCTGGTCAAATTGTTAAAAAAAGCACTTTTTCAATGAACTTAGCTTGAAAGTGTCTTATTTTACGTACAAAATGCTATGAAATTGTAAAAAATAGCACTTTTCCAATGAACTTAGCTTGAAAGTGTCTTATTTTACGTACAAAATGCTGGTCACATTGTTAAAAATAGCACTTTTTCAATGAATTCAGCTTGAAAGTGTCTTATTTGATGTACAAAATGCTGGTCAAATTGTAAACAAATGCACTTTTTCAAATAATTTATCTTGAAAGTGTCTTATTTTACGTACAAAATGCTAGTCACATTGTTAAAAATAGCACTTTTTCAATGAATTTAGCTTGAAAGTGTCTTATTTTACGTACAAAATGCTGGTCAAATTGTTAAAAATAGCACTTTTTCAATGAATAAAGCTTAAAAGTGTCTTATTTTACGTACAAAATGCTGGTCAAATTGTTAAAAATAGCACTTTTTCAATGAACTTAGCTTGAAAGTGTCTTATTTTACGTACAAAATGCTGGTCAAATTGTTAAAAACACACTTTTTCAATGAATTTAGCCTGAAACTGTCTTATTTTAAATACAAAATGCTATGAAATTGTTAAAAATAGCACTTTTTCAATTAATTAAGCCTGAAAGTGTCTTATTTTACGTACAAAATGCTGGTCAAATTGTTACTCACACACTTTTTCAATGAATTCTGCTTGAAAGTGTCTTATTTTACGTACAAAATGCTGGTCAAATTGTTAAAAAAAGCACTTTTTCAATGAACTTAGCTTGAAAGTGTTTTATTTTACGTACAAAATGCTGGTCAAATTGTTAAAAATAGCACTTTTTCAATGAATTTTGCTTGAAAGTGTCTTATTTTACGTACAAAATGTTGGTCAAATTGTTAAAAATAGCACTTTTTCAATGAACTTAGCTTGCAAGTGTCTTATTTTACGTACAAAATGCTGGTCAAATTGTTAAAAATAGCACTTTTTCAATGAATTCAGTTTGAAAGTGTCTTATTTTACGTACAAAATGCTGGTCAAATTGTAAACAATTGCACTTTTTCAAATAATTAATCTTGAAAGTGTCTTATTTTACGTACAAAATGATGGTCAAATTGTTAAAAAAAACACTTTTTCAATGAATTTAGCTTGAAAGTGTCTTATTTTACGTACAAAATAATGGTGAAATTGTTAAAAATAGCACTTTTTCAATGAATTTAGCTTGAAAGTGTCTTATTTTACGTACAAAATGCTGGTCAAATTGTAAAAAACACTTTTTCAATGAATTTAGCTTGGAAGTGTCTTATTTTACGTACAAAATGATGGTCAAATTGTTAAAAAAACACTTTTTCAATGAATTTAGCTTGCAAGTGTCTTATTTTACGTACAAAATGCTGGTCAAATTGTAAAAAAATGCACTTTTTCAATGAATTTAGCTTGAAAGTGTCTTATTTTATGTACAAAATGCTTGTCAAAAAAAACAAAATGCTGGTCAAATTGTAAACAATTGCACTTTTTCAAATAATTAATCTTGAAAGTGTCTTATTTTACGTACAAAATGATGGTCAAATTGTTAAAAAAACACTTTTTCAATGAATTTAGCTTGAAAGTGTCTTATTTTACGTACAAAATAATGGTGAAATTGTTAAAAATAGCACTTTTTCAATGAATTTAGCTTGCAAGTGTCTTATTTTACGTACAAAATGCTGGTCAAATTGTTAAAAAAAGCACTTTTTCAATGAACTTAGCTTGAAAGTGTCTTATTTTACGTACAAAATGCTGGTCAAATTGTTAAAAATAGCACTTTTTCAATGAATTCAGCTTGAAAGTGTCTTATTTGATGTACAAAATGCTGGTCAAATTGTAAACAATTGCACTTTTTCAAATAATTAATCTTGAAAGTGTCTTATTTTACGTACAAAATGATGGTCAAATTGTTAAAAAAACACTTTTTCAATGAATTTAGCTTGAAAGTGTCTTATTTTACGTACAAAATAATGGTGAAATTGTTAAAAATAGCACTTTTTCAATGAATTTAGCTTGAAAGTGTCTTATTTTACGTACAAAATGCTGGTCAAATTGTAAAAAACACTTTTTCAATGAATTTAGCTTGAAAGTGTCTTATTTTACGTACAAAATAATGGTGAAATTGTTAAAAATAGCACTTTTTCAATGAATTTAGCTTGCAAGTGTCTTATTTTACGTACAAAATGCTGGTCAAATTGTTAAAAAAAGCACTTTTTCAATGAACTTAGCTTGAAAGTGTTTTATTTTACGTACAAAATGCTGGTCAAATTGTTAAAAATAGCACTTTTTCAATGAATTTTGCTTGAAAGTGTCTTATTTTACGAACAAAATGCTGGTCAAATTGTTAAAAACACACTTTTTCAATGAATTAAGCTTGAAAGTGTCTTATTTTACGTACAAAATGCTGGTCAAATTGTTATAAAAACACTTTTTCAATGAATTTAGCTTGGAAGTGTCTTATTTTACGTACAAAATGCTGGTCAAATTGTTAAAAAAACACTTTTTCAATGAATTTAGCTTGGAAGTGTCTTATTTTACGTACAAAATGCTTGTCAAAAAAAACAAAATGCTGGTCAAATTGTTAAAGACACACTTTTTCAATGAATTTAGCTTGCAAGTGTCTTATTTTACGTACAAAATGCTGGTCAAATTGTAAAAAAATGCACTTTTTCAATGAATTTAGCTTGAATGTGTCTTATTTTACGTACAAAATGCTAGTCACATTGTAAAAAAATGCACTTTTTCAATGAATTTAGTTTGAATGTGTCTTATTTTACGTACAAAATGCTAGTCACATTGTGAAAAATAGCACTTTTTCAATGAATTTAGCTTGGAAGTGTCTTATTTTATGTACAAAATGCTGGTCAAATTGTAAACAATTGCACTTTTTCAGATAATTAATCATTAGAGTGTCTTATTTTACGTACAAAATGCTAGTCACATTGTTAAAAATAGCACTTTTTCAATGAATTTAGCTTGAAAGTGTCTTATTTTACGTACAAAATGCTGGTCAAATTGTTAAAAACACACTTTTTCAATGAATTTAGCTTGAAAGTGTCTTATTTTACGTACAAAATGCTGGTCAAATTGTTAAAAAAACACTTTTTCAATTAATTTAGCTTGAAAGTGTCTTATTTTACGTACAAAATGCTTGTCAAAAAAAAAACAAAATGCTGGTCAAATTGTTAAAAACACACTTTTTCAATGAATTAAGCTTGAAAGTGTCTTATTTTACGTACAAAATGTTGGTCAAATTGTTAAAAAACACTTTTTCAATGAATTTAGCTTGAAAGTGTCTTATTTTACGCACAAAATGTTGGTCAAAATGTTAAAAATAGGACTTTTTCAATGAATTTAGCTTGAAAGTGTCTTATTTTACGTACAAAATAATGTTGAAATTGTTAAAAATAGCACTTTTTCAAAGAATTTAGCTTGAAAGTGTCTTATTTTACGTACAAAATGCTGGTCAAATTGTTAAAAATAGCACTTTTTCAATGCATAAAGCTTAAAAGTGTCTTATTCTACGTACAAAATGCTGGTCAAATTGTTAAAAATAGCACTTTTTCAATGCACTTAGCTTGAAAGTGTCTTATTTTACGTACAAAATGCTGGTCAAATTGTAAACAATTGCACTTTTTCAATGAATAAAGCTTAAAAGTGTCTTATTCTACGTACAAAATGCTGGTCAAATTGTTAAAATAGCACTTTTTCTATGAATAAAGCTTGAAAGTGTCTTATTTTACGTACAAAATGCTGGTCAAATTGTTAAAAAAACACTTTTTCAATGAATTTAGCTTGGAAGTGTCTTATTTTACGTACACAATGCTTGTCAAAAAAAACAAAATGCTGGTCAAATTGTTAAAAACACACTTTTTCAATGAATTTAGCTTGCAAGTGTCTTATTTTACGTACAAATTGCTGGTCAAATTGTTAAAAAACACTTTTTCAATGAATTTAGCTTGAAAGTGTCTTATTTTACGTACAAAATGCTTGTCAAAAAAAACAAAATGCTGGTCAAATTGTTAAAAACACACTTTTTCAATGAATTTAGCTTCAAAGTGCCTTATTTTACGTACAAAATGTTGGTCAAATTGTTAAAAAACACTTTTTCAATGAATTTAGCTTGAAAGTGTCTTATTTTACGCACAAAATGCTGGTCAAATTGTTAAAAATAGCACTTTTTCAATGAACTTAGCTTGAAAATGTCTTATTTTACGTACAAAATAATGGTGAAATTGTTAAAAATAGCACTTTTTCAATGAATTTAGCTTGAAAGTGTCTTATTTTACGTACAAAATGCTGGTCAAATTGTTAAAAATAGCACTTTTTCAATGAATAAAGCTTAAAAGTGTCTTATTCTACGTACAAAATGCTGGTCAAATTGTTAAAAATAGCACTTTTTCAATTAACTTAGCTTGAAAGTGTCTTATTTTACGTACAAAATGCTGGTCAAATTGTTAAAAAAACACTTTTTCAATGAATTTAGCTTGGAAGTGTCTTATTTTACGTACAAAATGATGGTCAAATTGTTAAAAACACACTTTTTCAATGAATTTAGCTTGAAGTGTCTTATTTTACGTACAAAATGCTGGTCAAATTGTTAAAAACACACTTTTTCAATGAATTTAGCTTGAAAGTGTCTTATTTTACGTACAAAATGCTGGTCAAATTGTTAAAAAAAAGCACTTTTTCAATGAACTTAGCTTGAAAGTGTTTTATTTTACGTACAAAATGCTGGTCAAATTGTTAAAAAAACACTTTTTCAATGAATTTAGCTTGGAAGTATCTTATTTTACGTACAAAATGATGGTCAAATTGTCAAAAACACACTTTTTCAATGAATTTAGCTTGAAAGTGTCTTATTTTACGTACAAAATGCTGGTCAAATTGTTAACAACACACTTTTTCAATGAATTAAGCTTGAAAGTGTCTTATTTTACGTACAAAATGCTGGTCAAATTGTAAAAAAATGCACTTTTTCAATGAATTTAGCTTGAAAGTGTCTTATTTTATGTACAAAATGCTGGTCAAATTGTAAACAATTGCACTTTTTCAAATAATTAATCTTGAAAGTGTCTTATTTTACGTACAAAATGCTAGTCACATTGTTAAAAATAGCACTTTTTCAATGAATTTAGCTTGAAAGTGTCTTATTTTACGTACAAAATGCTGGTCAAATTGTTAAAAAAACACTTTTTCAATGAATTTAGCTTAGAAGTGTCTTATTTTACGTACAAAATGATGGTCAAATTATTTAAAAAACACTTTTTCAATGAATTTTGCTTGAAAGTGTCTTATTTAACGTACAAAATGTTGGTCAAATTGTTAAAAACACACTTTTTCAATGAATTTAGCTTGAAAGTGTCTTATTTTACGTACAAAATGCTGGTCAAATTGTTAAAAACACACTTTTTCAATGAATTTAGCTTGAAAGTGTCTTATTTTACGTACAAAATGCTGGTCAAATTGTTAAAAACACACTTTTTCAATGCATTTAGCTTGAAAGTGTCTTATTTTACGTACAAAATGCTGGTCAAATTGTTAAAAATAGCACTTTTTCTATGAATAACGCTTGAAAGTGTCTTATTTTACGTACAAAATAATGGTCAAATTGTTAAAAATAGCACTTTTTTAATGAATTTAGCTTGAAAGTGTCTTATTTTACGTACAAAATGCTGGTCAAATTGTTAAAAAACACTTTTTCAATGAATTTAGCTTAAAAGTGTCTTATTTTACGTACAAAATGCTGGTCAAATTGTTAAAAATAGCACTTTTTCAATGAATTTAGCTTGAAAGTGTCTTATTTTACGTACAAAATGTTGGTCAAATTGTTAAAAAAGACTTTTTCAATGAATTTAGCTTGCAAGTGTCTTATTTTACGTACAAAATGATGGTCAAATTATTTAAAAAACACTTTTTCAATGAATTTTGCTTGAAAGTGTCTTATTTTACGTACAAAATGTTGGTCAAATTGTTAAAAACACACTTTTTCAATGAATTTAGCTTGAAAGTGTCTTATTTTACGTACAAAATGCTGGTCAAATTGTTAAAAACACACTTTTTCAATGAATTTAGCTTGAAAGTGTCTTATTTTACGTACAAAATGCTGGTCAAATTGTTAAAAACACACTTTTTCAATGCATTTAGCTTGAAAGTGTCTTATTTTACGTACAAAATGCTGGTCAAATTGTTAAAAATAGCACTTTTTCTATGAATAAAGCTTGAAAGTGTCTTATTTTACGTAAAAAATAATGGTCAAATTGTTAAAAATAGCACTTTTTTAATGAATTTAGCTTGAAAGTGTCTTATTTTACGTACAAAATGCTGGTCAAATTGTTAAAAAACACTTTTTCAATGAATTTAGCTTAAAAGTGTCTTATTTTACGTACAAAATGCTGGTCAAATTGTTAAAAATAGCACTTTTTCAATGAATTTAGCTTAAAAGTGTCTTATTTTACGTACAAAATGTTGGTCAAATTGTTAAAAAACACTTTTTCAATGAATTTAGCTTGAAAATGTCTTATTTTACGCACAAAATGTTGGTCAAAATGTTAAAAATAGGACTTTTTCAATGAATTTAGCTTGAAAGTGTCTTATTTTACGTACAAAATGTTGGTCAAATTGTTAAAAATAGCACTTTTTCAATGAATTTAGCTTGAAAGTGTCTTATTTTACGTACAAAATGTTGGTCAAATTGTTAAAAACACACTTTTTCAATGTATTTAGCTTGAAAGTGTCTTATTTTACGTACAAAATGTTGGTCAAATTGTTAAAAATAGCACTTTTTCAATGAACTTAGCTTGAAAGTGTCTTATTTTACGTACAAAATGCTGGTCAAATTGTAAAAAATTGCAATTTTCAATGAATTTAGCATGAAAGTGTCTTATTTTACGTACAAAATGCTGGTCAAATTGTTAAAAATAGCACTTTTTCAATGAATTTAGCTTGAAAGTGTCTTATTTTACGTACAAAATGTTGGTCAAATTGTTCAAAACACACTTTTTCAATGAATTTAGCTTGAAAGTGTCTTATTTTACGTACAAAATGTTGGTCAAATTGTTCAAAACACACTTTTTCAATGAATTTAGCTTGAAAATGTCTTATTTTACGTTCAAAATGCTGGTCAAATTGTTAAAAATAGCACTTTTTCAATGAATTTAGCTTAGAAGTGTCTTATTTTACGTACAAAATGATGGTCAAATTGTTAAAAAAACACTTTTTCAATGAATTTAGCTTCTAATTGTCTTATTTTACGTACAAAATGCTGGCCAAATTGTTAAAAACACACTTTTTCAATGAATTTAGCTTGCAAGTGTCTTATTTTACGTACAAAATGCTGGTCAAATTGTTAAAAATAGCACTTTTTCAATGAACTTAGCTTGAAAGTGCCTTATTTCACGTACAAAATGTTGGTCAAATTGTTAAAAACACACTTTTTCAATGTATTTAGCTTGAAAGTGTCTTATTTTACGTACAAAATGTTGGTCAAATTGTTAAAAATAGCACTTTTTCAATGAACTTAGCTTGAAAATGTCTTATTTTACGTACAAAATGTTGGTCAAATTGTTAAAAACACACTTTTTCAATGTATTTAGCTTGAAAGTGTCTTATTTTACGTACAAAATGTTGGTCAAATTGTTAAAAACACACTTTTTCAATGTATTTAGCTTGAAAGTGTCTTATTTTACGTACAAAATGTTGGTCAAATTGTAAAAAATTGCAATTTTCAATGAATTTAGCATGAAAGTGTCTTATTTTACGTACAAAATGCTGGTCAAATTGTAAAAAATTGCACTTTTTCAATGAACTTAGCTTGAAAATGTCTTATTTTACGTACAAAATGTTGGTCAAATTGTTAAAAATAGCACTTTTTCAATGAACTTAGCTTGAAAGTGCCTTATTTCACGTACAAAATGTTGGTCAAATTGTTAAAAACACACTTTTTCAATGTATTTAGCTTGAAAGTGTCTTATTTTACGTACAAAATGTTGGTCAAATTGTTAAAAATAGCACTTTTTCAATGAACTTAGCTTGAAAGTGTCTTATTTTACGTACAAAATGTTGGTCAAATTGTTAAAAACACACTTTTTCAATGAATTTAGCTTGAAAGTGTCTTATTTTACGTACAAAATGCTGGTCAAATTGTTAAAAACACACTTTTTCAATGAATTTAGCTTGAAAGTGTCTTATTTTACGTACAAAATGCTGGTCAAATTGTTAAAAACACACTTTTTCAATGCATTTAGCTTGAAAGTGTCTTATTTTACGTACAAAATGCTGGTCAAATTGTTAAAAATAGCACTTTTTCTATGAATAAAGCTTGAAAGTGTCTTATTTTACGTAAAAAATAATGGTCAAATTGTTAAAAATAGCACTTTTTTAATGAATTTAGCTTGAAAGTGTCTTATTTTACGTACAAAATGCTGGTCAAATTGTTAAAAAACACTTTTTCAATGAATTTAGCTTAAAAGTGTCTTATTTTACGTACAAAATGCTGGTCAAATTGTTAAAAATAGCACTTTTTCAATGAATTTAGCTTAAAAGTGTCTTATTTTACGTACAAAATGTTGGTCAAATTGTTAAAAAACACTTTTTCAATGAATTTAGCTTGAAAATGTCTTATTTTACGCACAAAATGTTGGTCAAAATGTTAAAAATAGGACTTTTTCAATGAATTTAGCTTGAAAGTGTCTTATTTTACGTACAAAATGTTGGTCAAATTGTTAAAAATAGCACTTTTTCAATGAATTTAGCTTGAAAGTGTCTTATTTTACGTACAAAATGTTGGTCAAATTGTTAAAAACACACTTTTTCAATGAATTTAGCTTGCAAGTGTCTTATTTTACGTACAAAATGCTGGTCAAATTGTTAAAAATAGCACTTTTTCAATGAACTTAGCTTGAAAGTGCCTTATTTCACGTACAAAATGTTGGTCAAATTGTTAAAAACACACTTTTTCAATGTATTTAGCTTGAAAGTGTCTTATTTTACGTACAAAATGTTGGTCAAATTGTTAAAAATAGCACTTTTTCAATGAACTTAGCTTGAAAATGTCTTATTTTACGTACAAAATGTTGGTCAAATTGTTAAAAACACACTTTTTCAATGTATTTAGCTTGAAAGTGTCTTATTTTACGTACAAAATGTTGGTCAAATTGTTAAAAACACACTTTTTCAATGTATTTAGCTTGAAAGTGTCTTATTTTACGTACAAAATGTTGGTCAAATTGTAAAAAATTGCAATTTTCAATGAATTTAGCATGAAAGTGTCTTATTTTACGTACAAAATGCTGGTCAAATTGTAAAAAATTGCACTTTTTCAATGAACTTAGCTTGAAAATGTCTTATTTTACGTACAAAATGTTGGTCAAATTGTTAAAAATAGCACTTTTTCAATGAACTTAGCTTGAAAGTGCCTTATTTCACGTACAAAATGTTGGTCAAATTGTTAAAAACACACTTTTCAATGTATTTAGCTTGAAAGTGTCTTATTTTACGTACAAAATGTTGGTCAAATTGTTAAAAATAGCACTTTTTCAATGAACTTAGCTTGAAAGTGTCTTATTTTACGTACAAAATGTTGGTCAAATTGTTAAAAACACACTTTTTCAATGAATTTAGCTTGAAAGTGTCTTATTTTACGTACAAAATGCTGGTCAAATTGTTAAAAACACACTTTTTCAATGTATTTAGCTTGAAAGTGTCTTATTTTACGTACAAAATGTTGGTCAAATTGTTAAAAATAGCACTTTTTCAATGAACTTAGCTTGAAAGTGTCTTATTTTACGTACAAAATGTTGGTCAAATTGTTAAAAACACACTTTTTCAATGAATTTAGCTTGAAAGTGTCTTATTTTACGTACAAAATGCTGGTCAAATTGTTAAAAACACACTTTTTCAATGAATTTAGCTTGAAAGTGTCTTATTTTACGTACAAAATGCTGGTCAAATTGTTAAAAACACACTTTTTCAATGCATTTAGCTTGAAAGTGTCTTATTTTACGTACAAAATGCTGGTCAAATTGTTAAAAATAGCACTTTTTCTATGAATAAAGCTTGAAAGTGTCTTATTTTACGTAAAAAATAATGGTCAAATTGTTAAAAATAGCACTTTTTTAATGAATTTAGCTTGAAAGTGTCTTATTTTACGTACAAAATGCTGGTCAAATTGTTAAAAAACACTTTTTCAATGAATTTAGCTTAAAAGTGTCTTATTTTACGTACAAAATGCTGGTCAAATTGTTAAAAATAGCACTTTTTCAATGAATTTAGCTTAAAAGTGTCTTATTTTACGTACAAAATGTTGGTCAAATTGTTAAAAAACACTTTTTCAATGAATTTAGCTTGAAAATGTCTTATTTTACGCACAAAATGTTGGTCAAAATGTTAAAAATAGGACTTTTTCAATGAATTTAGCTTGAAAGTGTCTTATTTTACGTACAAAATGTTGGTCAAATTGTTAAAAATAGCACTTTTTCAATGAATTTAGCTTGAAAGTGTCTTATTTTACGTACAAAATGCTGGCCAAATTGTTAAAAACACACTTTTTCAATGAATTTAGCTTGCAAGTGTCTTATTTTACGTACAAAATGCTGGTCAAATTGTTAAAAATAGCACTTTTTCAATGAACTTAGCTTGAAAGTGCCTTATTTCACGTACAAAATGTTGGTCAAATTGTTAAAAACACACTTTTTCAATGTATTTAGCTTGAAAGTGTCTTATTTTACGTACAAAATGTTGGTCAAATTGTTAAAAATAGCACTTTTTCAATGAACTTAGCTTGAAAATGTCTTATTTTACGTACAAAATGTTGGTCAAATTGTTAAAAACACACTTTTTCAATGTATTTAGCTTGAAAGTGTCTTATTTTACGTACAAAATGTTGGTCAAATTGTTAAAAACACACTTTTTCAATGTATTTAGCTTGAAAGTGTCTTATTTTACGTACAAAATGTTGGTCAAATTGTAAAAAATTGCAATTTTCAATGAATTTAGCATGAAAGTGTCTTATTTTACGTACAAAATGCTGGTCAAATTGTAAAAAATTGCACTTTTTCAATGAACTTAGCTTGAAAATGTCTTATTTTACGTACAAAATGTTGGTCAAATTGTTAAAAATAGCACTTTTTCAATGAACTTAGCTTGAAAGTGCCTTATTTCACGTACAAAATGTTGGTCAAATTGTTAAAAACACACTTTTTCAATGTATTTAGCTTGAAAGTGTCTTATTTTACGTACAAAATGTTGGTCAAATTGTTAAAAATAGCACTTTTTCAATGAACTTAGCTTGAAAGTGTCTTATTTTACGTACAAAATGTTGGTCAAATTGTTAAAAACACACTTTTTCAATGAATTTAGCTTGAAAGTGTCTTATTTTACGTACAAAATGCTGGTCAAATTGTTAAAAACACACTTTTTCAATGAATTTAGCTTGAAAGTGTCTTATTTTACGTACAAAATGCTGGTCAAATTGTTAAAAACACACTTTTTCAATGCATTTAGCTTGAAAGTGTCTTATTTTACGTACAAAATGCTGGTCAAATTGTTAAAAATAGCACTTTTTCTATGAATAAAGCTTGAAAGTGTCTTATTTTACGTAAAAAATAATGGTCAAATTGTTAAAAATAGCACTTTTTTAATGAATTTAGCTTGAAAGTGTCTTATTTTACGTACAAAATGCTGGTCAAATTGTTAAAAAACACTTTTTCAATGAATTTAGCTTAAAAGTGTCTTATTTTACGTACAAAATGCTGGTCAAATTGTTAAAAATAGCACTTTTTCAATGAATTTAGCTTAAAAGTGTCTTATTTTACGTACAAAATGTTGGTCAAATTGTTAAAAAACACTTTTTCAATGAATTTAGCTTGAAAATGTCTTATTTTACGCACAAAATGTTGGTCAAAATGTTAAAAATAGGACTTTTTCAATGAATTTAGCTTGAAAGTGTCTTATTTTACGTACAAAATGTTGGTCAAATTGTTAAAAATAGCACTTTTTCAATGAATTTAGCTTGAAAGTGTCTTATTTTACGTACAAAATGTTGGTCAAATTGTTAAAAACACACTTTTTCAATGAATTTAGCTTGCAAGTGTCTTATTTTACGTACAAAATGCTGGTCAAATTGTTAAAAATAGCACTTTTTCAATGAACTTAGCTTGAAAGTGCCTTATTTCACGTACAAAATGTTGGTCAAATTGTTAAAAACACACTTTTTCAATGTATTTAGCTTGAAAGTGTCTTATTTTACGTACAAAATGTTGGTCAAATTGTTAAAAATAGCACTTTTTCAATGAACTTAGCTTGAAAATGTCTTATTTTACGTACAAAATGTTGGTCAAA
The DNA here is from genome assembly GCF_013141755.1 of Anopheles stephensi. Lineage (NCBI taxonomy): Eukaryota > Metazoa > Arthropoda > Insecta > Diptera > Culicidae > Anopheles > Anopheles stephensi. The sequence continues at coordinate 14,778 of NW_023405362.1, read as the reverse complement.
TTGTTAAAAACACACTTTTTCAATGTATTTAGCTTGAAAGTGTCTTATTTTACGTACAAAATGTTGGTCAAATTGTTAAAAACACACTTTTTCAATGTATTTAGCTTGAAAGTGTCTTATTTTACGTACAAAATGTTGGTCAAATTGTAAAAAAATTGCAATTTTCAATGAATTTAGCATGAAAGTGTCTTATTTTACGTACAAAATGCTGGTCAAATTGTAAAAAATTGCACTTTTTCAATGAACTTAGCTTGAAAATGTCTTATTTTACGTACAAAATGTTGGTCAAATTGTTAAAAATAGCACTTTTTCAATGAACTTAGCTTGAAAGTGCCTTATTTCACGTACAAAATGTTGGTCAAATTGTTAAAAACACACTTTTTCAATGTATTTAGCTTGAAAGTGTCTTATTTTACGTACAAAATGTTGGTCAAATTGTTAAAAATAGCACTTTTTCAATGAACTTAGCTTGAAAGTGTCTTATTTTACGTACAAAATGTTGGTCAAATTGTTAAAAATAGCACTTTTTCAATGAACTTAGCTTGAAAGTGTCTTATTTCACGTACAAAATGTTGGTCAAATTGTTAAAAACACACTTTTTCAATGTATTTAGCTTGAAAGTGTCTTATTTTACGTACAAAATGTTGGTCAAATTGTTAAAAATAGCACTTTTTCAATGAACTTAGCTTGAAAGTGTCTTATTTTACGTACAAAATGTTGGTCAAATTGTTAAAAACACACTTTTTCAATGAATTTAGCTTGAAAGTGTCTTATTTACGTACAAAATGCTGGTCAAATTGTTAAAAACACACTTTTTCAATGAATTTAGCTTGAAAGTGTCTTATTTTACGTACAAAATGCTGGTCAAATTGTTAAAAACACACTTTTTCAATGCATTTAGCTTGAAAGTGTCTTATTTTACGTACAAAATGCTGGTCAAATTGTTAAAAATAGCACTTTTTCTATGAATAAAGCTTGAAAGTGTCTTATTTTACGTAAAAAATAATGGTCAAATTGTTAAAAATAGCACTTTTTTAATGAATTTAGCTTGAAAGTGTCTTATTTTACGTACAAAATGCTGGTCAAATTGTTAAAAAACACTTTTTCAATGAATTTAGCTTAAAAGTGTCTTATTTTACGTACAAAATGCTGGTCAAATTGTTAAAAATAGCACTTTTTCAATGAATTTAGCTTAAAAGTGTCTTATTTTACGTACAAAATGTTGGTCAAATTGTTAAAAAAACACTTTTTCAATGAATTTAGCTTGAAAATGTCTTATTTTACGCACAAAATGTTGGTCAAAATGTTAAAAATAGGACTTTTTCAATGAATTTAGCTTGAAAGTGTCTTATTTTACGTACAAAATGTTGGTCAAATTGTTAAAAATAGCACTTTTTCAATGAATTTAGCTTGAAAGTGTCTTATTTTACGTACAAAATGCTGGCCAAATTGTTAAAAACACACTTTTTCAATGAATTTAGCTTGCAAGTGTCTTATTTTACGTACAAAATGCTGGTCAAATTGTTAAAAATAGCACTTTTTCAATGAACTTAGCTTGAAAGTGCCTTATTTCACGTACAAAATGTTGGTCAAATTGTTAAAAACACACTTTTTCAATGTATTTAGCTTGAAAGTGTCTTATTTTACGTACAAAATGTTGGTCAAATTGTTAAAAATAGCACTTTTTCAATGAACTTAGCTTGAAAATGTCTTATTTTACGTACAAAATGTTGGTCAAATTGTTAAAAACACACTTTTTCAATGTATTTAGCTTGAAAGTGTCTTATTTTACGTACAAAATGTTGGTCAAATTGTTAAAAACACACTTTTTCAATGTATTTAGCTTGAAAGTGTCTTATTTTACGTACAAAATGTTGGTCAAATTGTAAAAAATTGCAATTTTCAATGAATTTAGCATGAAAGTGTCTTATTTTACGTACAAAATGCTGGTCAAATTGTAAAAAATTGCACTTTTTCAATGAACTTAGCTTGAAAATGTCTTATTTTACGTACAAAATGTTGGTCAAATTGTTAAAAATAGCACTTTTTCAATGAACTTAGCTTGAAAGTGCCTTATTTCACGTACAAAATGTTGGTCAAATTGTTAAAAACACACTTTTTCAATGTATTTAGCTTGAAAGTGTCTTATTTTACGTACAAAATGTTGGTCAAATTGTTAAAAATAGCACTTTTTCAATGAACTTAGCTTGAAAGTGTCTTATTTTACGTACAAAATGTTGGTCAAATTGTTAAAAACACACTTTTTCAATGAATTTAGCTTGAAAGTGTCTTATTTTACGTACAAAATGCTGGTCAAATTGTTAAAAACACACTTTTTCAATGAATTTAGCTTGAAAGTGTCTTATTTTACGTACAAAATGCTGGTCAAATTGTTAAAAACACACTTTTTCAATGCATTTAGCTTGAAAGTGTCTTATTTTACGTACAAAATGCTGGTCAAATTGTTAAAAATAGCACTTTTTCTATGAATAAAGCTTGAAAGTGTCTTATTTTACGTAAAAAATAATGGTCAAATTGTTAAAAATAGCACTTTTTTAATGAATTTAGCTTGAAAGTGTCTTATTTTACGTACAAAATGCTGGTCAAATTGTTAAAAAACACTTTTTCAATGAATTTAGCTTAAAAGTGTCTTATTTTACGTACAAAATGCTGGTCAAATTGTTAAAAATAGCACTTTTTCAATGAATTTAGCTTAAAAGTGTCTTATTTTACGTACAAAATGTTGGTCAAATTGTTAAAAAACACTTTTTCAATGAATTTAGCTTGAAAATGTCTTATTTTACGCACAAAATGTTGGTCAAAATGTTAAAAATAGGACTTTTTCAATGAATTTAGCTTGAAAGTGTCTTATTTTACGTACAAAATGTTGGTCAAATTGTTAAAAATAGCACTTTTTCAATGAATTTAGCTTGAAAGTGTCTTATTTTACGTACAAAATGTTGGTCAAATTGTTAAAAACACACTTTTTCAATGTATTTAGCTTGAAAGTGTCTTATTTTACGTACAAAATGTTGGTCAAATTGTTAAAAATAGCACTTTTTCAATGAACTTAGCTTGAAAGTGTCTTATTTTACGTACAAAATGCTGGTCAAATTGTAAAAAATTGCAATTTTCAATGAATTTAGCATGAAAGTGTCTTATTTTACGTACAAAATGCTGGTCAAATTGTTAAAAATAGCACTTTTTCAATGAATTTAGCTTGAAAGTGTCTTATTTTACGTACAAAATGTTGGTCAAATTGTTCAAAACACACTTTTTCAATGAATTTAGCTTGAAAGTGTCTTATTTTACGTACAAAATGTTGGTCAAATTGTTCAAAACACACTTTTTCAATGAATTTAGCTTGAAAATGTCTTATTTTACGTTCAAAATGCTGGTCAAATTGTTAAAAATAGCACTTTTTCAATGAATTTAGCTTAGAAGTGTCTTATTTTACGTACAAAATGATGGTCAAATTGTTAAAAAAACACTTTTTCAATGAATTTAGCTTCTAATTGTCTTATTTTACGTACAAAATGCTGGCCAAATTGTTAAAAACACACTTTTTCAATGAATTTAGCTTGCAAGTGTCTTATTTTACGTACAAAATGCTGGTCAAATTGTTAAAAATAGCACTTTTTCAATGAACTTAGCTTGAAAGTGCCTTATTTCACGTACAAAATGTTGGTCAAATTGTTAAAAACACACTTTTTCAATGTATTTAGCTTGAAAGTGTCTTATTTTACGTACAAAATGTTGGTCAAATTGTTAAAAATAGCACTTTTTCAATGAACTTAGCTTGAAAATGTCTTATTTTACGTACAAAATGTTGGTCAAATTGTTAAAAACACACTTTTTCAATGTATTTAGCTTGAAAGTGTCTTATTTTACGTACAAAATGTTGGTCAAATTGTTAAAAACACACTTTTTCAATGTATTTAGCTTGAAAGTGTCTTATTTTACGTACAAAATGTTGGTCAAATTGTAAAAAAATTGCAATTTTCAATGAATTTAGCATGAAAGTGTCTTATTTTACGTACAAAATGTTGGTCAAATTGTTAAAAATAGCACTTTTTCAATGAACTTAGCTTGAAAATGTCTTATTTTACGTACAAAATGTTGGTCAAATTGTTAAAAATAGCACTTTTTCAATGAACTTAGCTTGAAAGTGCCTTATTTCACGTACAAAATGTTGGTCAAATTGTTAAAAACACACTTTTTCAATGTATTTAGCTTGAAAGTGTCTTATTTTACGTACAAAATGTTGGTCAAATTGTTAAAAATAGCACTTTTTCAATGAACTTAGCTTGAAAATGTCTTATTTTACGTACAAAATGTTGGTCAAATTGTTAAAAACACACTTTTTCAATGAATTTAGCTTGAAAGTGTCTTATTTTACGTACAAAATGCTGGTCAAATTGTTAAAAACACACTTTTTCAATGAATTTAGCTTGAAAGTGTCTTATTTTACGTACAAAATGCTGGTCAAATTGTTAAAAACACACTTTTTCAATGCATTTAGCTTGAAAGTGTCTTATTTTACGTACAAAATGCTGGTCAAATTGTTAAAAATAGCACTTTTTCTATGAATAAAGCTTGAAAGTGTCTTATTTTACGTAAAAAATAATGGTCAAATTGTTAAAAATAGCACTTTTTTAATGAATTTAGCTTGAAAGTGTCTTATTTTACGTACAAAATGCTGGTCAAATTGTTAAAAAACACTTTTTCAATGAATTTAGCTTCTAATTGTCTTATTTTACGTACAAAATGCTGGTCAAATTGTTAAAAATAGCACTTTTTCAATGAATTTAGCTTAAAAGTGTCTTATTTTACGTACAAAATGTTGGTCAAATTGTTAAAAAACACTTTTTCAATGAATTTAGCTTGAAAATGTCTTATTTTACGCACAAAATGTTGGTCAAAATGTTAAAAATAGGACTTTTTCAATGAATTTAGCTTGAAAGTGTCTTATTTTACGTACAAAATGTTGGTCAAATTGTTAAAAATAGCACTTTTTCAATGAATTTAGCTTGAAAGTGTCTTATTTTACGTACAAAATGTTGGTCAAATTGTTAAAAACACACTTTTTCAATGTATTTAGCTTGAAAGTGTCTTATTTTACGTACAAAATGTTGGTCAAATTGTTAAAAATAGCACTTTTTCAATGAACTTAGCTTGAAAGTGTCTTATTTTACGTACAAAATGCTGGTCAAATTGTAAAAAATTGCAATTTTCAATGAATTTAGCATGAAAGTGTCTTATTTTACGTACAAAATGCTGGTCAAATTGTTAAAAATAGCACTTTTTCAATGAATTTAGCTTGAAAGTGTCTTATTTTACGTACAAAATGTTGGTCAAATTGTTCAAAACACACTTTTTCAATGAATTTAGCTTGAAAGTGTCTTATTTTACGTACAAAATGTTGGTCAAATTGTTCAAAACACACTTTTTCAATGAATTTAGCTTGAAAATGTCTTATTTTACGTTCAAAATGCTGGTCAAATTGTTAAAAATAGCACTTTTTCAATGAATTTAGCTTAGAAGTGTCTTATTTTACGTACAAAATGATGGTCAAATTGTTAAAAAACACTTTTTCAATGAATTTAGCTTCTAATTGTCTTATTTTACGTACAAAATGCTGGCCAAATTGTTAAAAACACACTTTTTCAATGAATTTAGCTTGCAAGTGTCTTATTTTACGTACAAAATGTTGGTCAAATTGTTAAAAATAGCACTTTTTCAATGAACTTAGCTTGAAAGTGTCTTATTTTACGTACAAAATGTTGGTCAAATTGTTCAAAACACACTTTTTCAATGAATTTAGCTTGAAAATGTCTTATTTTACGTTCAAAATGCTGGTCAAATTGTTAAAAATAGCACTTTTTCAATGAATTTAGCTTAGAAGTGTCTTATTTTACGTACAAAATGATGGTCAAATTGTTAAAAAAACACTTTTTCAATGAATTTAGCTTCTAATTGTCTTATTTTACGTACAAAATGCTGGCCAAATTGTTAAAAACACACTTTTTCAATGAATTTAGCTTGCAAGTGTCTTATTTTACGTACAAAATGCTGGTCAAATTGTTAAAAATAGCACTTTTTCAATGAACTTAGCTTGAAAATGTCTTATTTTACGTACAAAATGTTGGTCAAATTGTTAAAAATAGCACTTTTTCAATGAATTTAGCTTGAAAGTGTCTTATTTTACGTACAAAATGTTGGTCAAATTGTTCAAAACACACTTTTTCAATGAATTTAGCTTGAAAGTGTCTTATTTTACGTACAAAATGTTGGTCAAATTGTTCAAAACACACTTTTTCAATGAATTTAGCTTGAAAATGTCTTATTTTACGTTCAAAATGCTGGTCAAATTGTTAAAAATAGCACTTTTTCAATGAATTTAGCTTAGAAGTGTCTTATTTTACGTACAAAATGATGGTCAAATTGTTAAAAAAACACTTTTTCAATGAATTTAGCTTCTAATTGTCTTATTTTACGTACAAAATGCTGGCCAAATTGTTAAAAACACACTTTTTCAATGTATTTAGCTTGAAAGTGTCTTATTTTACGTACAAAATGTTGGTCAAATTGTTAAAAATAGCACTTTTTCAATGAACTTAGCTTGAAAATGTCTTATTTTACGTACAAAATGTTGGTCAAATTGTTAAAAACACACTTTTTCAATGTATTTAGCTTGAAAGTGTCTTATTTTACGTACAAAATGTTGGTCAAATTGTTAAAAACACACTTTTTCAATGAATTTAGCTTGAAAGTGTCTTATTTTACGTACAAAATGTTGGTCAAATTGTTCAAACACACTTTTTCAAGAATTTAGCTTGAAAATGTCTTATTTTACGTTCAAAATGCTGGTCAAATTGTTAAAAATAGCACTTTTTCAATGAATTTAGCTTAGAAGTGTCTTATTTTACGTACAAAATGATGGTCAAATTGTTAAAAAAACACTTTTTCAATGAATTTAGCTTCTAATTGTCTTATTTTACGTACAAAATGCTGGCCAAATTGTTAAAAACACACTTTTTCAATGAATTTAGCTTGCAAGTGTCTTATTTTACGTACAAAATGCTGGTCAAATTGTTAAAAATAGCACTTTTTCAATGAACTTAGCTTGAAAGTGCCTTATTTCACGTACAAAATGTTGGTCAAATTGTTAAAAACACACTTTTTCAATGTATTTAGCTTGAAAGTGTCTTATTTTACGTACAAAATGTTGGTCAAATTGTTAAAAACACACTTTTTCAATGAATTTAGCTTGAAAATGTCTTATTTTACGCACAAAATGTTGGTCAAAATGTTAAAAATAGGACTTTTTCAATGAATTTAGCTTGAAAGTGTCTTATTTTACGTACAAAATGTTGGTCAAATTGTTAAAATAGCACTTTTTCAATGAATTTAGCTTGAAAGTGTCTTATTTTACGTACAAAATGTTGGTCAAATTGTTAAAAACACACTTTTTCAATGAATTTAGCTTGAAAGTGTCTTATTTTACGTACAAAATGTTGGTCAAATTGTTAAAAATAGCACTTTTTCAATGAACTTAGCTTGAAAGTGTCTTATTTTACGTACAAAATGCTGGTCAAATTGTTAAAAAATAGCACTTTTTCAATGAATTTAGCTTGAAATGTCTTATTTTACGTACAAAATGCTGGTCAAATTGTTAAAAATAGCACTTTTTCAATGAATTTAGCTTGAAAGTGTCTTATTTTACGTACAAAATGTTGGTCAAATTGTTCAAAAACACACTTTTTCAATGAATTTAGCTTGAAAGTGTCTTATTTTACGTACAAAATGTTGGTCAAATTGTTCAAAACACACTTTTTCAATGAATTTAGCTTGAAAGTGTCTTATTTTACGTACAAAATGCTGGTCAAATTGTTAAAAATAGCACTTTTTCAATGAATTTAGCTTGAAAGTGTCTTATTTTACGTACAAAATGTTGGTCAAATTGTTAAAAACACACTTTTTCAATGAATTTAGCTTGAAAGTGTCTTATTTTACGTACAAAATGTTGGTCAAATTGTTAAAAACACACTTTTTCAATGAATTTAGCTTGAAAGTGTCTTATTTTACGTACAAAATGCTGGTCAAATTGTTAAAAATAGCACTTTTTCAATGAATTTAGCTTGAAAGTGTCTTATTTTACGTACAAAATGTTGGTCAAATTGTTAAAAAACACTTTTTCAATGAATTTAGCTTGAAAGTGTCTTATTTTACGTACAAAATGCTGGTCAAATTGTTAAAATAGCACTTTTTCAATGAATTTAGCTTGAAAGTGTCTTATTTTACGTACAAAATGCTGGTCAAATTGTTAAAAATAGCACTTTTCAATGAATTTAGCTTGAAAGTGTCCTTATTTTACCGTACAAAATGTTGGTCAAATTGTCTAAAACACACTTTTTCAATGAATTTAGCTTGAAAGTGTCTTATTTTACGTACAAAATGTTGGTCAATTGTTAAAAACACACTTTTCAATGAATTTAGCTTGAAAGTGTCTTATTTTACGTACAAAATGTTGCGTCAAATTGTTAAAAACACACTTTTCAAGAATTTAGCTTGAAAGTGTCTTATTTACGTACAAAATGCTGTCAAATTGTTAAAAATAGCACTTTTTCAATGAATTTAGCTTGAAAGTGTCCCTTATTTTAACGTACAAAATGCTGGTCAAATGTTAAAGAATAGCACTTTTTTTCATGTATTTAGCTTGAAAGGGTCTTATTTTACGTACAAAATGTTGGTCCAATTGTGTAAAAATAGCACTTTTCAATTGAATTAGCTTGAAAGTGTCTTATTTTACGTACAAAATGCTGTGTCAAATTGGTAAAAAAATGCAATTTTCAAATGAATTTAGATTTGAAACTGTCTTATTTTACGCTACAAAATGTTGGTCAAATTGTTAAAAAATTAGACTTTTTTCAATTGAACTTTAGCTTGAAAGTGTCTTATTTTACGTACAAAATGTTGGTCAGATTGTTAAAAATAGCACTTTTTCAATGAAATTTTAGCTTGAAAGTGTCTTAGTGTTACGTACAAAATGTGGTCAAATTGTTAAAAATAGCACACTTTTTCAATGAAACTATTAGCTTTGAAAGTGTCTGTATTTTACGTACAAAATGTTGGTCAAAAAATTGTGAAAGAATAGCAATTTATCAATGAACTTAGCATTGAAAGTGTCTTATTTTACGTTACAAAAATGGCTTGGTCAAATTGTTAAAAAATTAGCACTTTTTCCAATGAATTTAGAATTGAAAGTGTCTTATTTTACGTACAAAAATGTCTGGTCCAAATTGTTTCAAAAATAGCACTTTTTTCAATGAATTAGCTTGAAAGTGTCTTATTTTACGTACAAAATGCTGGTCAAATTGTTAAAAACACTTTTTCAATGAATTTAGCTTGAAAGTGTCTTATTTTACGTACAAAATGCTGGTCAAATTGTTAAAAACACACTTTTTCAATGAATTTAGCTTGAAAGTGTCTTATTTTACGTACAAAATGTTGGTCAAATTGTTAAAAAGCACTTTTTCAATGAATTAGCTTGAAATGTCTTATTTTACGTACAAAATGTTGGTCAAATTGTTAAAAACACACTTTTTCAATGAATTTAGCTTGAAAGTGTCTTATTTTACGTACAAAATGCTGGTCAAATTGTTAAAAACACACTTTTTTCAATGAATTAGCTTGAAAGTGTCTTATTTTACGTACAAAATGCTGGTCAATTGTTAAAAATAGCACTTTTTCAATGAAATTTAGCCTGAAAGTGTCTTATTTTACGTACAAAATGCTATGAAATTGTTTAAAAATAGCACCTTTTTCAATGAATTTAGCGTTGAAAGTGTCTTATTTTACGTATCAAAATGCGTTGAAATTGTTAAAATAGCACTTTTTCAATGAATTTAGCTGAAAGTGTCTTATTTACGTACAAAATGCTGTGAATTGTTAAAATAGCACTTTTTCAAGAATTTAGCCTGAAAGTGTCTTACTTTTACGTACAAAATGCTGTGAAATTGTTAAAATAGCACTTTTTTCAATGAATTTAGCCTGAAAGTGTCTTATTTTACGTACAAAATGCTATGATAATTGTTAAAAATAGCACTTTTTCAATGAATTTAGCTGAAAGTGTCTTATTTACGTACAAAATGCTATGAAATTGTTAAAATAGCACTTTTCAATGAATTTAGCCTGAAGTGTCTTATTTTACGTACAAATGCTATGAAATTGTTAAAAATAGCACTTTTTCAATGAATTTAGCTTGAAAGTGTCTTATTTTACGTACAAATGCTGGTCAATTGTTAAAAATAGCACTTTTTCAATGAATTTAGCTTGAAAGTGTCTTATTTTACGTACAAAATGGTCAATTGTTAAAAACACACTTTTTCAATGAATTTAGCTTGAAAGTGTCTTATTTTACGTACAAAATGCTGGTCAAATTGTTAAAAATAGCACTTTTTCAATGAATTAGCTTGAAAGTGTCTTATTTTACGTACAAAATGCTGGTCAAATTGTTAAAATTGCACAATTTTCAATGAATTAGCTTGAAAGTGTCTTATTTTACGTACAAAATGCTGGTCAAATTGTTAAAAATAGCACTTTTTCAATGAATTTAGCTTGAAAGTGTCTTATTTTACGTACAAAATTGGTCAAATTGTTAACAAACACACTTTTTCAATGAATTTAGCTTGAAAGTGTCTTATTTTACGTACAAAATGCTGGTCAAATTGTTCAAAAAAGCACTTTTTCAATGAATTAGCTTGAAAGTGTCTTATTTTACGTACAAAAATGCTATGAATTGTTAAAAATAGCACTTTTTCAATGACTTTAGCCTGAAAGTGTCTTATTTTACGTTCAAAATGCGGGTCAAATTGTTAAAAATAGCACTTTTTCAATGAATTTAGCTTGAAAGTGTCTTATTTTACGTAGAAAATGCTGGTCAAATTGTTAAAAATAGCACTTTTTCAATGAATTTAGCTTGAAAGTGTCTTATTTTACGTACAAAATGTGGGTCAAATTGTTAAAAATAGCACTTTTTCAATGAATTTAGCTTGAAAGTGTCTTATTTTACGTACAAAATGCTGGTCAAATTGATAAAAATAGCACTTTTTCAATGAATTTAGCTTGAAAGTGTCTTATTTTACATACAAAATGCTATGAAATTGTTAAAAATAGCACTTTTTCAATGACTTTAGCCTGAAAGTGTCTTATTTTACGTTCAAAATGCGGGTCAAATTGTTAAAAATAGCACTTTTTCAATGAATTTAGCTTGAAAGTGTCTTATTTTACGTAGAAAATGCTGGTCAAATTGTTAAAAATAGCACTTTTTCAATGAATTTAGCTTGAAAGTGTCTTATTTTACGTACAAAATGCTGGTCAAATTGTTAAAAATATGCAATTTTCAATGAATTTAGCTTGAAAGTGTCTTATTTTAGTACAAATGCTGTCAAATTGTTAAAAATAGCACTTTTTCAATGAATTTAGCTTGAAGTGTCTTATTTTACGTACAAAATGCTATGAAATTGTTAAAAAAATAGCACTTTTTCAATGAATTTAGCTGAAAGTGTCTTATTTTACGTTACAAAATGGTTGGGTTGGGGGGTTTCAAATTGTTAAAAATAGCACTTTTTCAATGAACTTAGCTTGAAAGTGTCTTATTTTACGTACAAAATGCTGGTTCAAATTGTTTAAAAATAGCACTTTTTCAATGAATTTAAGCTTGAAAGTGTCTTATTTTACGTACAAATGATGGGTCAAATTGTTAAAAATAGCACTTTTCAATGAATTAGCTTGAAAGTGTCTTATTTTACGTACAAAATGCTGGTCAAATTGTTAAAATAGCACTTTTTCAATGAATTTAGCTTGAAAGTGTCTTATTTTACGTACAAAATGCTGGTCAAATTGTTAAAAACACACTTTTTCAATGAATTTAGCTTGAAAGTGTCTTATTTTACGTACAAATGCTGGTCAAATTGTTAAAAATAGCACTTTTTCAATGAATTTAGCTTGAAAGTGTCTTATTTTACGTACAAAATGCTGGTCAAATTGTTAAAAATAGCACTTTTTCAATGATTTAGCTTGAAAGTGTCTTATTTTACGTACAAAATGCTGGTCAAATTGTTAAAAATAGCACTTTTCAATGAATTTAGCTTGAAAGTGTCTTATTTTACGTACAAAATGCTGGTCAAATTGTTAAAAACACACTTTTTCAATGAATTTAGCTTGAAAGTGTCTTATTTTACGTACAAAATGCTGGTCAAATTGTAAACAATGCACTTTTTCAATGAATTAAGCTGAAAGTGTCTTATTTTACGTACAAAATGCTGGTCAAATTGTTAAAAAAAACACTTTTTCAATGAATTTAGCTTGGAAGTGTCTTATTTTACGTACAAATGCTGGTCAAATTGTTAAAAAACACTTTTTCAATGAATTTAGCTTGGAAGTGTCTTATTTTACGTACAAAATGCTTGTCAAATTGTTAAAACACACTTTTTCAATGAATTTAGCTTGCAAGTGTCTTATTTTACGTACAAATGCTGGTCACATTGTTAAAAACACACTTTTTCAATGAATTTAGCTTGAAAGTGTCTTATTTTACGTACAAAATGCTGGTCAAATTGTTAAAACACACTTTTTCAATGAATTTAGCTTGAAAGTGTCTTATTTTACGTACAAAATGCTGGTCAAATTGTAAAAATAGCACTTTTTCAATGAATTAGCTTGAAAGTGTCTTATTTTACGTACAAAATGCTATCAATTGTTAAAATAGCACTTTTTCAATGAAGCTTAGCTGAAAGTGTCTTATTTTACGTACAAAATGTATAGGAAATTGTTAAAAACAGCACTTTTTCAATGAATTTGCTTGAAAGTGTCTTATTTTACGTACAAAATGCTGCAAAATTGTTAAAAAAAGCACTTTTTCAATGAATTAGCTTGAAGTGTCTTATTTTACGTACAAAATGCTGGTCAAATTGTTAAAAATAGCACTTTTCAATGATTAGCTTGAAGTGTCTTATTTTACGTACAAAATGCTGGTCAATTGTTAAAACCACACTTTTCAATGAATCTTAGCTTGAAAGTGTCTTATTTTACGTACAAAATGCTGGCAAATTGTTAAAAATAGCACTTTTTCAATGAATTCAGCTTGAAGTGTCTTATTTACGTACAAAATGCTGGTCAATTGTTAAAAATAGCACTTTTCCAATGAACTTAAGCTTGAAAGTGTCTTATTTTACGTACAAAATGCTGGTCAAATTGTAAAAAAGCACTTTTTCAATGAATTTAGCTTGAAAGTGTCTTATTTTACGTACAAAATGCTGGTCAAATTGTTAAAAATAGCACTTTTTCAATGAATTTAGCTTGAAAGTGTCTTATTTTACGTACAAAATGCTGGTCAAATTGTTAAAAAAGCACTTTTTTCAATGAACTTAGCTTGAAAGTGTTTTATTTTACGTACAAAGCTGGTCAAATTGTTAAAATAGCACTTTTTCAATGAATTTAGCTTGAAAGTGTCTTATTTTACGTACAAAATGCTGGTCAAATTGTTAAAAATAGCACTTTTTCAATAATTAAGCTTGAAAGTGTCTTATTTTACGTACAAAATGCTGGTCACATTGTTAAAAATAGCACTTTTTCAATGAATTTAGCTTGAAAGTGTCTTATTTTACGTACAAAATGCTGGTCAAATTGTTAAAAACCACTTTTTCAATGAATTTAGCTTGCAAGTGTCTTATTTTACGTACAAAATGCTGGTCAAATTGTTAAAAAAACGCACTTTTCCAATGAATTTTGCTTGAAAGTGTCTTATTTTACGTACAAAATGTGGTCAAATTGTTAAAAATAGCACTTTTTCAATGAACTTAGCTTGAAAGTGTCTTATTTTACGTACAAAATGCTGGTCAAATTGTTTAAAATAGCACTTTTTCAATGAATTCAGCTGGAAAGTGTATTATTTTACGTACAAATGCTGGTCAAATTGTAAACAATTGCACTTTTTTCAAATAATTAATCTTGAAAAGTGTCTTATTTTAGTACAAAATGCTGGTCCAATTGTTAAAAATAGCACTTTTTCAATGAATTAGCTGAAAGTGTCTTATTTACGTACAAAAATGTGGTCAAATTGTTAAAACTACCACTTTTTCAATGATTTAGCTTGAAAGTGTCTTATTTACGTACAAAATGCTGGTCAAATTGTTAAAAAACACCTTTTTTCAATGAATTTAGCTTGGAAGTGTCTATTTTACGTACAAACATGCTGGTCAAATTGTTAAAAAAACACTTTTTCAATGAATTTAGCTTGCAAGTGTCTTATTTTACGTACAAAATGCTGGTCAAATTGTTAAAAAACACTTTTTCAATGAATTTAGCTTGAAAGTGTCTTATTTTACGTACAAAATGTTGGTCAAATTGTTAAAATAGCACTTTTTCAATGAATTTAGCTTGAAAGTGTCTTATTTTACGTACAAAATGCTGGTCAAATTGTTAAAAATAGCACTTTTTCAATGAATTCAGCTTGAAAGTGTCTTATTTTACGTACAAAATGCTGGTCAAATTGTAAACAATTGCACTTTTTCAATAATTAAGCTTGAAAGTGTCTTATTTTACGTACAAAATGCTAGTCACATTGTTAAAAATAGCACTTTTTCAATGAATTAGCTTGAAAGTGTCTTATTTTACGTACAAAATGCTGGTCAATTGTTAAAACACACTTTTTCAATGAATTTAGCTTGGAAGTGTCTTATTTTACGTACAAAATGCTGGTCAAATTGTTAAAAA
>NW_023405361.1:0-31485 GCF_013141755.1 Anopheles stephensi | reverse complement strand
CCTATAACTTGTATGGCGACTATGGGACCTTCATTTCGTACTCAGTTGGTACCCCTATTCATCGAGGGTATCGCTTTGATACCCCCAACAGACCTTTGGACACCGTCTTACTACTCCTTAGAGCAGTCATCAGAGAACCATATAGTAGGAACAGCCGAATATGGAACCCTTTTCGTTCTTTGGACACCTCCTATAACTTGTATGGCGACTATGGGGACCTTCATTTCGTACTCAGTTGGTACCCCTATTCATCGAGGGTATCGCTTTGATACCCCCAACAGACCTTTGGACACCGTCTTACTACTCCTTAGAGCAGTCATCAGAGAACCATATAGTAGGAACAGCCGAATATGGAACCCTTTTCGTTCTTTGGACACCTCCTATAACTTGTATGGCGACTATGGGGACCTTCATTCGTACTCAGTTGGTACCCCTATTCATCGAGGGTATCGCTTTGATACCCCCAACAGACCTTTGGACACCGTCTTACTACTCCTTAGAGCAGTCATCAGAGAACCATATAGTAGGAACAGCCGAATATGGAACCCTTTTCGTTCTTTGGACACCTCCTATAACTTGTATGGCGACTATGGGGACCTTCATTTCGTACTCAGTTGGTACCCCTATTCATCGAGGGTATCGCTTTGATACCCCCAACAGACCTTTGGACACCGTCTTACTACTCCTTAGAGCAGTCATCAGAGAACCATATAGTAGGAACAGCCGAATATGGAACCCTTTTCGTTCTTTGGACACCTCCTATAACTTGTATGGCGACTATGGGGACCTTCATTCGTACTCAGTTGGTACCCCTATTCATCGAGGGTATCGCTTTGATACCCCCAACAGACCTTTGGACACCGTCTTACTACTCCTTAGAGCAGTCATCAGAGAACCATATAGTAGGAACAGCCGAATATGGAACCCTTTTCGTTCTTTGGACACCTCCTATAACTTGTATGGCGACTATGGGGACCTTCATTTCGTACTCAGTTGGTACCCCTATTCATCGAGGGTATCGCTTTGATACCCCCAACAGACCTTTGGACACCGTCTTACTACTCCTTAGAGCAGTCATCAGAGAACCATATAGTAGGAACAGCCGAATATGGAACCCTTTTCGTTCTTTGGACACCTCCTATAACTTGTATGGCGACTATGGGGACCTTCATTTCGTACTCAGTTGGTACCCCTATTCATCGAGGGTATCGCTTTGATACCCCCAACAGACCTTTGGACACCGTCTTACTACTCCTTAGAGCAGTCATCAGAGAACCATATAGTAGGAACAGCCGAATATGGAACCCTTTTCGTTCTTTGGACACCTCCTATAACTTGTATGGCGACTATGGGGACCTTCATTCGTACTCAGTTGGTACCCTATTCATCGAGGGTATCGCTTTGATACCCCCAACAGACCTTTGGACACCGTCTTACTACTCCTTAGAGCAGTCATCAGAGAACCATATAGTAGGAACAGCCGAATATGGAACCCTTTTCGTTCTTTGGACACCTCCTATAACTTGTATGGCGACTATGGGGACCTTCATTTCGTACTCAGTTGGTACCCCTATTCATCGAGGGTATCGCTTTGATACCCCCAACAGACCTTTGGACACCGTCTTACTACTCCTTAGAGCAGTCATCAGAGAACCATATAGTAGGAACAGCCGAATATGGAACCCTTTTCGTTCTTTGGACACCTCCTATAACTTGTATGGCGACTATGGGGACCTTCATTTCGTACTCAGTTGGTACCCCTATTCATCGAGGGTATCGCTTTGATACCCCCAACAGACCTTTGGACACCGTCTTACTACTCCTTAGAGCAGTCATCAGAGAACCATATAGTAGGAACAGCCGAATATGGAACCCTTTTCGTTCTTTGGACACCTCCTATAACTTGTATGGCGACTATGGGGACCTTCATTCGTACTCAGTTGGTACCCCTATTCATCGAGGGTATCGCTTTGATACCCCCAACAGACCTTTGGACACCGTCTTACTACTCCTTAGAGCAGTCATCAGAGAACCATATAGTAGGAACAGCCGAATATGGAACCCTTTTCGTTCTTTGGACACCTCCTATAACTTGTATGGCGACTATGGGGACCTTCATTTCGTACTCAGTTGGTACCCCTATTCATCGAGGGTATCGCTTTGATACCCCCAACAGACCTTTGGACACCGTCTTACTACTCCTTAGAGCAGTCATCAGAGAACCATATAGTAGGAACAGCCGAATATGGAACCCTTTTCGTTCTTTGGACACCTCCTATAACTTGTATGGCGACTATGGGGACCTTCATTCGTACTCAGTTGGTACCCCTATTCATCGAGGGTATCGCTTTGATACCCCCAACAGACCTTTGGACACCGTCTTACTACTCCTTAGAGCAGTCATCAGAGAACCATATAGTAGGAACAGCCGAATATGGAACCCTTTTCGTTCTTTGGACACCTCCTATAACTTGTATGGCGACTATGGGGACCTTCATTTCGTACTCAGTTGGTACCCCTATTCATCGAGGGTATCGCTTTGATACCCCCAACAGACCTTTGGACACCGTCTTACTACTCCTTAGAGCAGTCATCAGAGAACCATATAGTAGGAACAGCCGAATATGGAACCCTTTTCGTTCTTTGGACACCTCCTATAACTTGTATGGCGACTATGGGGACCTTCATTTCGTACTCAGTTGGTACCCCTATTCATCGAGGGTATCGCTTTGATACCCCCAACAGACCTTTGGACACCGTCTTACTACTCCTTAGAGCAGTCATCAGAGAACCATATAGTAGGAACAGCCGAATATGGAACCCTTTTCGTTCTTTGGACACCTCCTATAACTTGTATGGCGACTATGGGGACCTTCATTCGTACTCAGTTGGTACCCCTATTCATCGAGGGTATCGCTTTGATACCCCCAACAGACCTTTGGACACCGTCTTACTACTCCTTAGAGCAGTCATCAGAGAACCATATAGTAGGAACAGCCGAATATGGAACCCTTTTCGTTCTTTGGACACCTCCTATAACTTGTATGGCGACTATGGGGACCTTCATTTCGTACTCAGTTGGTACCCCTATTCATCGAGGGTATCGCTTTGATACCCCCAACAGACCTTTGGACACCGTCTTACTACTCCTTAGAGCAGTCATCAGAGAACCATATAGTAGGAACAGCCGAATATGGAACCCTTTTCGTTCTTTGGACACCTCCTATAACTTGTATGGCGACTATGGGGACCTTCATTCGTACTCAGTTGGTACCCCTATTCATCGAGGGTATCGCTTTGATACCCCCAACAGACCTTTGGACACCGTCTTACTACTCCTTAGAGCAGTCATCAGAGAACCATATAGTAGGAACAGCCGAATATGGAACCCTTTTCGTTCTTTGGACACCTCCTATAACTTGTATGGCGACTATGGGGACCTTCATTCGTACTCAGTTGGTACCCCTATTCATCGAGGGTATCGCTTTGATACCCCCAACAGACCTTTGGACACCGTCTTACTACTCCTTAGAGCAGTCATCAGAGAACCATATAGTAGGAACAGCCGAATATGGAACCCTTTTCGTTCTTTGGACACCTCCTATAACTTGTATGGCGACTATGGGGACCTTCATTTCGTACTCAGTTGGTACCCCTATTCATCGAGGGTATCGCTTTGATACCCCCAACAGACCTTTGGACACCGTCTTACTACTCCTTAGAGCAGTCATCAGAGAACCATATAGTAGGAACAGCCGAATATGGAACCCTTTTCGTTCTTTGGACACCTCCTATAACTTGTATGGCGACTATGGGGACCTTCATTCGTACTCAGTTGGTACCCCTATTCATCGAGGGTATCGCTTTGATACCCCCAACAGACCTTTGGACACCGTCTTACTACTCCTTAGAGCAGTCATCAGAGAACCATATAGTAGGAACAGCCGAATATGGAACCCTTTTCGTTCTTTGGACACCTCCTATAACTTGTATGGCGACTATGGGGACCTTCATTTCGTACTCAGTTGGTACCCCTATTCATCGAGGGTATCGCTTTGATACCCCCAACAGACCTTTGGACACCGTCTTACTACTCCTTAGAGCAGTCATCAGAGAACCATATAGTAGGAACAGCCGAATATGGAACCCTTTTCGTTCTTTGGACACCTCCTATAACTTGTATGGCGACTATGGGGACCTTCATTTCGTACTCAGTTGGTACCCCTATTCATCGAGGGTATCGCTTTGATACCCCCAACAGACCTTTGGACACCGTCTTACTACTCCTTAGAGCAGTCATCAGAGAACCATATAGTAGGAACAGCCGAATATGGAACCCTTTTCGTTCTTTGGACACCTCCTATAACTTGTATGGCGACTATGGGGACCTTCATTTCGTACTCAGTTGGTACCCTATTCATCGAGGGTATCGCTTTGATACCCCCAACAGACCTTTGGACACCGTCTTACTACTCCTTAGAGCAGTCATCAGAGAACCATATAGTAGGAACAGCCGAATATGGAACCCTTTTCGTTCTTTGGACACCTCCTATAACTTGTATGGCGACTATGGGGACCTTCATTCGTACTCAGTTGGTACCCCTATTCATCGAGGGTATCGCTTTGATACCCCCAACAGACCTTTGGACACCGTCTTACTACTCCTTAGAGCAGTCATCAGAGAACCATATAGTAGGAACAGCCGAATATGGAACCCTTTTCGTTCTTTGGACACCTCCTATAACTTGTATGGCGACTATGGGGACCTTCATTTCGTACTCAGTTGGTACCCCTATTCATCGAGGGTATCGCTTTGATACCCCCAACAGACCTTTGGACACCGTCTTACTACTCCTTAGAGCAGTCATCAGAGAACCATATAGTAGGAACAGCCGAATATGGAACCCTTTTCGTTCTTTGGACACCTCCTATAACTTGTATGGCGACTATGGGGACCTTCATTTCGTACTCAGTTGGTACCCCTATTCATCGAGGGTATCGCTTTGATACCCCCAACAGACCTTTGGACACCGTCTTACTACTCCTTAGAGCAGTCATCAGAGAACCATATAGTAGGAACAGCCGAATATGGAACCCTTTTCGTTCTTTGGACACCTCCTATAACTTGTATGGCGACTATGGGGACCTTCATTCGTACTCAGTTGGTACCCCTATTCATCGAGGGTATCGCTTTGATACCCCCAACAGACCTTTGGACACCGTCTTACTACTCCTTAGAGCAGTCATCAGAGAACCATATAGTAGGAACAGCCGAATATGGAACCCTTTTCGTTCTTTGGACACCTCCTATAACTTGTATGGCGACTATGGGGACCTTCATTCGTACTCAGTTGGTACCCCTATTCATCGAGGGTATCGCTTTGATACCCCCAACAGACCTTTGGACACCGTCTTACTACTCCTTAGAGCAGTCATCAGAGAACCATATAGTAGGAACAGCCGAATATGGAACCCTTTTCGTTCTTTGGACACCTCCTATAACTTGTATGGCGACTATGGGGACCTTCATTTCGTACTCAGTTGGTACCCCTATTCATCGAGGGTATCGCTTTGATACCCCCAACAGACCTTTGGACACCGTCTTACTACTCCTTAGAGCAGTCATCAGAGAACCATATAGTAGGAACAGCCGAATATGGAACCCTTTTCGTTCTTTGGACACCTCCTATAACTTGTATGGCGACTATGGGGACCTTCATTTCGTACTCAGTTGGTACCCCTATTCATCGAGGGTATCGCTTTGATACCCCCAACAGACCTTTGGACACCGTCTTACTACTCCTTAGAGCAGTCATCAGAGAACCATATAGTAGGAACAGCCGAATATGGAACCCTTTTCGTTCTTTGGACACCTCCTATAACTTGTATGGCGACTATGGGGACCTTCATTTCGTACTCAGTTGGTACCCCTATTCATCGAGGGTATCGCTTTGATACCCCCAACAGACCTTTGGACACCGTCTTACTACTCCTTAGAGCAGTCATCAGAGAACCATATAGTAGGAACAGCCGAATATGGAACCCTTTTCGTTCTTTGGACACCTCCTATAACTTGTATGGCGACTATGGGGACCTTCATTTCGTACTCAGTTGGTACCCCTATTCATCGAGGGTATCGCTTTGATACCCCCAACAGACCTTTGGACACCGTCTTACTACTCCTTAGAGCAGTCATCAGAGAACCATATAGTAGGAACAGCCGAATATGGAACCCTTTTCGTTCTTTGGACACCTCCTATAACTTGTATGGCGACTATGGGGACCTTCATTCGTACTCAGTTGGTACCCCTATTCATCGAGGGTATCGCTTTGATACCCCCAACAGACCTTTGGACACCGTCTTACTACTCCTTAGAGCAGTCATCAGAGAACCATATAGTAGGAACAGCCGAATATGGAACCCTTTTCGTTCTTTGGACACCTCCTATAACTTGTATGGCGACTATGGGGACCTTCATTTCGTACTCAGTTGGTACCCCTATTCATCGAGGGTATCGCTTTGATACCCCCAACAGACCTTTGGACACCGTCTTACTACTCCTTAGAGCAGTCATCAGAGAACCATATAGTAGGAACAGCCGAATATGGAACCCTTTTCGTTCTTTGGACACCTCCTATAACTTGTATGGCGACTATGGGGACCTTCATTTCGTACTCAGTTGGTACCCCTATTCATCGAGGGTATCGCTTTGATACCCCCAACAGACCTTTGGACACCGTCTTACTACTCCTTAGAGCAGTCATCAGAGAACCATATAGTAGGAACAGCCGAATATGGAACCCTTTTCGTTCTTTGGACACCTCCTATAACTTGTATGGCGACTATGGGGACCTTCATTCGTACTCAGTTGGTACCCCTATTCATCGAGGGTATCGCTTTGATACCCCCAACAGACCTTTGGACACCGTCTTACTACTCCTTAGAGCAGTCATCAGAGAACCATATAGTAGGAACAGCCGAATATGGAACCCTTTTCGTTCTTTGGACACCTCCTATAACTTGTATGGCGACTATGGGGACCTTCATTTCGTACTCAGTTGGTACCCCTATTCATCGAGGGTATCGCTTTGATACCCCCAACAGACCTTTGGACACCGTCTTACTACTCCTTAGAGCAGTCATCAGAGAACCATATAGTAGGAACAGCCGAATATGGAACCCTTTTCGTTCTTTGGACACCTCCTATAACTTGTATGGCGACTATGGGGACCTTCATTTCGTACTCAGTTGGTACCCCTATTCATCGAGGGTATCGCTTTGATACCCCCAACAGACCTTTGGACACCGTCTTACTACTCCTTAGAGCAGTCATCAGAGAACCATATAGTAGGAACAGCCGAATATGGAACCCTTTTCGTTCTTTGGACACCTCCTATAACTTGTATGGCGACTATGGGGACCTTCATTTCGTACTCAGTTGGTACCCCTATTCATCGAGGGTATCGCTTTGATACCCCCAACAGACCTTTGGACACCGTCTTACTACTCCTTAGAGCAGTCATCAGAGAACCATATAGTAGGAACAGCCGAATATGGAACCCTTTTCGTTCTTTGGACACCTCCTATAACTTGTATGGCGACTATGGGGACCTTCATTTCGTACTCAGTTGGTACCCCTATTCATCGAGGGTATCGCTTTGATACCCCCAACAGACCTTTGGACACCGTCTTACTACTCCTTAGAGCAGTCATCAGAGAACCATATAGTAGGAACAGCCGAATATGGAACCCTTTTCGTTCTTTGGACACCTCCTATAACTTGTATGGCGACTATGGGGACCTTCATTTCGTACTCAGTTGGTACCCCTATTCATCGAGGGTATCGCTTTGATACCCCCAACAGACCTTTGGACACCGTCTTACTACTCCTTAGAGCAGTCATCAGAGAACCATATAGTAGGAACAGCCGAATATGGAACCCTTTTCGTTCTTTGGACACCTCCTATAACTTGTATGGCGACTATGGGGACCTTCATTCGTACTCAGTTGGTACCCCTATTCATCGAGGGTATCGCTTTGATACCCCCAACAGACCTTTGGACACCGTCTTACTACTCCTTAGAGCAGTCATCAGAGAACCATATAGTAGGAACAGCCGAATATGGAACCCTTTTCGTTCTTTGGACACCTCCTATAACTTGTATGGCGACTATGGGGACCTTCATTCGTACTCAGTTGGTACCCCTATTCATCGAGGGTATCGCTTTGATACCCCCAACAGACCTTTGGACACCGTCTTACTACTCCTTAGAGCAGTCATCAGAGAACCATATAGTAGGAACAGCCGAATATGGAACCCTTTTCGTTCTTTGGACACCTCCTATAACTTGTATGGCGACTATGGGGACCTTCATTTCGTACTCAGTTGGTACCCCTATTCATCGAGGGTATCGCTTTGATACCCCCAACAGACCTTTGGACACCGTCTTACTACTCCTTAGAGCAGTCATCAGAGAACCATATAGTAGGAACAGCCGAATATGGAACCCTTTTCGTTCTTTGGACACCTCCTATAACTTGTATGGCGACTATGGGGACCTTCATTTCGTACTCAGTTGGTACCCCTATTCATCGAGGGTATCGCTTTGATACCCCCAACAGACCTTTGGACACCGTCTTACTACTCCTTAGAGCAGTCATCAGAGAACCATATAGTAGGAACAGCCGAATATGGAACCCTTTTCGTTCTTTGGACACCTCCTATAACTTGTATGGCGACTATGGGGACCTTCATTTCGTACTCAGTTGGTACCCCTATTCATCGAGGGTATCGCTTTGATACCCCCAACAGACCTTTGGACACCGTCTTACTACTCCTTAGAGCAGTCATCAGAGAACCATATAGTAGGAACAGCCGAATATGGAACCCTTTTCGTTCTTTGGACACCTCCTATAACTTGTATGGCGACTATGGGGACCTTCATTTCGTACTCAGTTGGTACCCCTATTCATCGAGGGTATCGCTTTGATACCCCCAACAGACCTTTGGACACCGTCTTACTACTCCTTAGAGCAGTCATCAGAGAACCATATAGTAGGAACAGCCGAATATGGAACCCTTTTCGTTCTTTGGACACCTCCTATAACTTGTATGGCGACTATGGGGACCTTCATTTCGTACTCAGTTGGTACCCCTATTCATCGAGGGTATCGCTTTGATACCCCCAACAGACCTTTGGACACCGTCTTACTACTCCTTAGAGCAGTCATCAGAGAACCATATAGTAGGAACAGCCGAATATGGAACCCTTTTCGTTCTTTGGACACCTCCTATAACTTGTATGGCGACTATGGGGACCTTCATTTCGTACTCAGTTGGTACCCCTATTCATCGAGGGTATCGCTTTGATACCCCCAACAGACCTTTGGACACCGTCTTACTACTCCTTAGAGCAGTCATCAGAGAACCATATAGTAGGAACAGCCGAATATGGAACCCTTTTCGTTCTTTGGACACCTCCTATAACTTGTATGGCGACTATGGGGACCTTCATTTCGTACTCAGTTGGTACCCCTATTCATCGAGGGTATCGCTTTGATACCCCCAACAGACCTTTGGACACCGTCTTACTACTCCTTAGAGCAGTCATCAGAGAACCATATAGTAGGAACAGCCGAATATGGAACCCTTTTCGTTCTTTGGACACCTCCTATAACTTGTATGGCGACTATGGGGACCTTCATTTCGTACTCAGTTGGTACCCCTATTCATCGAGGGTATCGCTTTGATACCCCCAACAGACCTTTGGACACCGTCTTACTACTCCTTAGAGCAGTCATCAGAGAACCATATAGTAGGAACAGCCGAATATGGAACCCTTTTCGTTCTTTGGACACCTCCTATAACTTGTATGGCGACTATGGGGACCTTCATTTCGTACTCAGTTGGTACCCCTATTCATCGAGGGTATCGCTTTGATACCCCCAACAGACCTTTGGACACCGTCTTACTACTCCTTAGAGCAGTCATCAGAGAACCATATAGTAGGAACAGCCGAATATGGAACCCTTTTCGTTCTTTGGACACCTCCTATAACTTGTATGGCGACTATGGGGACCTTCATTTCGTACTCAGTTGGTACCCCTATTCATCGAGGGTATCGCTTTGATACCCCCAACAGACCTTTGGACACCGTCTTACTACTCCTTAGAGCAGTCATCAGAGAACCATATAGTAGGAACAGCCGAATATGGAACCCTTTTCGTTCTTTGGACACCTCCTATAACTTGTATGGCGACTATGGGGACCTTCATTTCGTACTCAGTTGGTACCCCTATTCATCGAGGGTATCGCTTTGATACCCCCAACAGACCTTTGGACACCGTCTTACTACTCCTTAGAGCAGTCATCAGAGAACCATATAGTAGGAACAGCCGAATATGGAACCCTTTTCGTTCTTTGGACACCTCCTATAACTTGTATGGCGACTATGGGGACCTTCATTTCGTACTCAGTTGGTACCCCTATTCATCGAGGGTATCGCTTTGATACCCCCAACAGACCTTTGGACACCGTCTTACTACTCCTTAGAGCAGTCATCAGAGAACCATATAGTAGGAACAGCCGAATATGGAACCATTTTCGTACTTTGGATACCTCCTATAACTTGTATGGCGACCATGGGGACCTTCATTTCGTACTCAGTTGGTTCCTATTCATCGAAAGTATCGCTGTGATACCCCCAACAGACCTTTGGACACCGTCTGACTACTCCTTGGAGCAGTCATCAGAGAACCATATAGTAGGAACAGCCGAATATGGAACCCTTTTCGTACTTTGGACACCTCCTATAACTTGTATGGCGACTATGGGGACCTTCATTTCGTACTCAGTTGGTACCCCTATTCATCGAGGGTATTGCTGTGATAACCCCAACAGACCTTTGGACACCGTCTGACTACTCCTTGGAGCAGTCATCAGAGAACCATATAGTAGGAACAGCCGAATATGGAACCCTTTTCGTACTTTGGACACCTCCTATTACTTGTATGGCGACTATGGGGACCTTCATTTCGTACTCAGTTGGTACCCCTATTCATCGAGGGTATTGCTGTGATAACCCTAGCAGACCTTTGGACACCGTCTTACTACTCCTTGGAGCAGTCTTCAGAGAACCATATAGTAGGAACAGCCGAATATGGAACCCTTTTCGTTCTTTGGACACCTCCTACAACTTGTATGGCGACTATGCCGACCTTCATATCGTACTCAGTTGGTAACCTTATTCATCGAGGTTATCGCTGTGATAACCCTAACAGACCTTTGGACACCGTCTTACTACTCCTTAGAGCAGTCTTCAGAGAACCATAAAGTAGAAACAGCCGAATATGGAACCATTTTCGTACTTTGGACACCTCCTATAACTTGTATCGCGACTATGGGGACCTTCATTTCGTACTCAGTTGGTACCCCTATTCATCGAGGGTATCGCTGTGATAACCCTAACAGACCTTTGGACACCGTCTTACTACTCCTGGGAGCAGTCATCAGAGAACCATATAGTAGGAACAGTCGAATATGGAACCCTTTTCGTACTTTGGACACCTCCTATCGCTGTCCGGTTCGTTGCTCTGCCCAGAAGTTGCTAGACTTCTGCGCCTAGCCGGTATGCGGTCCGCATTCGCCTTTATGACAAAAGCTCAGTGCGGACTTTTATGGTGTGTGTCTTTGATATTACTTGAGCTAGTGCCCCATAGGTGGCGCTGGTGGCACTAAAGAGAAGAGCTCTCCCAGGACATCAACCGTATGGTCCGTGAGCTCTCCACGTGCACTTGTCACCCTACAAGCAAACAACCCTCCTCGCGCACTAACCGACACTGACACACCTGCCCACTAAGTGCGTGTGCCCTTAGCACGTGTTTATGGCCACTCGTTTTTCACTCTTTTTTTGATGCTGTTTTACCACTGATTTTTGGTTTCCTCTTTTCGGAGGTGATTTGCACAGCATTTTACACTTCTGAAGGTTTTCTCAACCAACTGCGGCTGCGACTCCCTTTCATTCCGCACCGAAAGGAGCGTTCGCACGCACGCACTCACCTACCACAACGCACCTTTGGACACCGTCTTACTACTCCTAAGAGCAGTCATCAGAGAACCATATAGTAGGAACAGCCGAATATGGAACCCTTTTCGTTCTTTGGACACCTCCTATAACTTGTATGGCGACTATGGGGACCTTCATTTCGTACTCAGTTGGTACCCCTATTCATCGAGGGTATCGCTTTGATACCCCCAACAGACCTTTGGACACCGTCTTACTACTCCTTAAAGCAGTCATCAGAGAACCATATAGTAGGAACAGCCGAATATGGAACCCTTTTCGTACTTTGGACACCTCCTATAACTTGTATGGCGACTATGGGACCTTCATATCGTACTCAGTTGGTACCCTTATTCATCGAGGGTATCGCTTTGATACCCCAACAGACCTTTGGACACCGTCTTACTACTCCTTAGAGCAGTCATCAGAGAACCATATAGTAGGAACAGCCGAATATGGAACCCTTTTCGTTCTTTGGACACCTCCTATAACTTGTATCGCGACTATGGGGACCTTCATTTCGTACTCAGTTGGTACCCCTATTCATCGAGGGTATCGCTGTGATAACCCTAACAGACCTTTGGACACCGTCTTACAACTCCTGGGAGCAGTCATCAGAGAACCATATAGTAGGAACAGTCGAATATGGAACCCTTTTCGTATTTTGGACTCCTCCTTTAACTTGTATGGCGACCATGGGGCCCTTCATATCGTATTCAGTTGGTACCCCTATTCATCGGGGGTATCGTTTTGATATCCCTTACAGACCTTTGGACACAGTCTTACTACTCCTTGGAGCAGCAATCAGGGAAGCATACAGTAGGAAGAGCCGAATATGGAACCCTTTTCGTTCTTTGGACACCTCCTATAACTTGTATGGCGACTATGGGGACCTTCATATCGTACTCAGTTGGTACCCCTATTCATCGAGGGTATCGCTGTGATAACCCTAACAGACCTTTGGACACCGTCTTACTACTCCTGGGAGCAGTCATCAGAGAACCATATAGTAGGAACAGTCGAATATGGAACCCTTTTCGTACTTTGGACTCCTCCTTTAACTTGTATGGCGACCATGGGGCCCTTCATATCGTATTCAGTTGGTACCCCTATTCATCGGGGGTATCGTTTTGATATCCCTTACAGACCTTTGGACACCGTCTGACTACTCCTTGGAGCAGCAATCAGGGAAGCATACAGTAGGAACAGCCGAATATGGAACCATTTTCGTACTTTGGACACCTCTTATAACTTGTATGGCGACTATGGGGACCTTCATATCGTACTCAGTTGGTACCCCTATTCATCGAGGGTATCGCTGTGTTACCCCCAACGGACCTTTGGACACAGTCTTACTACTCCTTGGATTAGCCATCAGAGAACCATATAGTAGGAACAGCCGAATATGGAACCCTTTTCGTACTTTGGATACCTGCTATAACTTGTATGGCGACTATGGGGACCTTCATTTCGTACTCAGTTGGTACCCCTATTCATCGAGGGTATCGCTGTGATATCCCCAACAGACCTTTGGACACCGTCTTACTACTCCTGGGAGCAGTCATCAGAGAACCATATAGTAGGAACAGTCGAATATGGAACCCTTTTCGTATTTTGGACTCCTCCTTTAACTTGTATGGCGACCATGGGGCCCTTCATATCGTATTCAGTTGGTACCCCTATTCATCGGGGGTATCGTTTTGATACCCCTTACAGACCTTTGGACACCGTCCTACTACTCCTTGGAGCAGCAATCAGGGAAGCATACAGTAGGAAGAGCCGAATATGGAACCCTTTTCGTTCTTTGGACACCTCCTATAACTTGTATGGCGACTATGGGGACCTTCATATCGTACTCAGTTGGTACCCCTATTCATCGAGGGTATCGCTGTGATAACCCTAACAGACCTTTGGACACCGTCTTACTACTCCTGGGAGCAGTCATCAGAGAACCATATAGTAGGAACAGTCGAATATGGAACCCTTTTCGTACTTTGGACTCCTCCTTTAACTTGTATGGCGACCATGGGGCCCTTCATATCGTATTCAGTTGGTACCCCTATTCATCGGGGGTATCGTTTTGATATCCCTTACAGACCTTTGGACACCGTCTGACTACTCCTTGGAGCAGCAATCAGGGAAGCATACAGTAGGAACAGCCGAATATGGAACCATTTTCGTACTTTGGACACCTCCTATAACTTGTATGGCGACTATGGGGACCTTCATATCGTACTCAGTTGGTACCCCTATTCATCGAGGGTATCGCTGTGTTACCCCCAACGGACCTTTGGACACAGTCTTACTACTCCTTGGATTAGCCATCAGAGAACCATATAGTAGGAACAGCCGAATATGGAACCCTTTTCGTACTTTGGATACCTCCTATAACTTGTATGGCGACTATGGGGACCTTCATTTCGTACTCAGATGGTTCCTATTCATCGAGGGTATCGCTGTGATATCCCCAACAGACCTTTGGACACCGTCTTACTACTCCTGGGAGCAGTCATCAGAGAACCATATAGTAGGAACAGTCGAATATGGAACCCTTTTCGTATTTTGGACTCCTCCTTTAACTTGTATGGCGACCATGGGGCCCTTCATATCGTATTCAGTTGGTACCCCTATTCATCGGGGGTATCGTTTTGATACCCCTTACAGACCTTTGGACACCGTCCTACTACTCCTTGGAGCAGCAATCAGGGAAGCATACAGTAGGAAGAGCCGAATATGGAACCCTTTTCGTTCTTTGGACACCTCCTATAACTTGTATGGCGACTATGGGGACCTTCATATCGTACTCAGTTGGTACCCCTATTCATCGAGGGTATCGCTGTGATAACCCTAACAGACCTTTGGACACCGTCTTACTACTCCTGGGAGCAGTCATCAGAGAACCATATAGTAGGATTAGTCGAATATGGAACCCTTTTCGTACTTTGGACTCCTCCTTTAACTTGTATGGCGACCATGGGGCCCTTCATATCGTATTCAGTTGGTACCCCTATTCATCGGGGGTATCGTTTTGATATCCCTTACAGACCTTTGGACACCGTCTGACTACTCCTTAGGAGCAGTCAATCAGGAGAAGCATATAGTAGGAACAGCCGAATATGGAACCATTTTCGTACTTTGGACACCTCCTATAACTTGTATGGCGACTATGGGGACCTTCATATCGTACTCAGTTGGTACCCCTATTCATCGAGGGTATCGCTGTGTTACCCCCAACGGACCTTTGGACACAGTCTTACTACTCCTTAGATCAGTCATCAGAGAACCATATAGTAGGAACAGCCGAATATGGAACCCTTTTCGTACTTTGGACTCCTCCTTTACCTTGTATGGCGACTATGGGGACCTTCATATCGTACTCAGTTGGTACCCCTATTCATCGAGGGTATCGCTGTGTTACCCCCAACGGACCTTTGGACACAGTCTTACTACTCCTTGGATTAGCCATCAGAGAACCATATAGTAGGAATAGCCGAATATGGAACCCTTTTCGTTCTTTGGACACCTCCTATAAATTGTATGGCGACTATGGGGACCTTCATATCGTACTCAGTTGGTACCCCTATTCATCGAGGGTATCGCTGTGATAACCCTAACAGACCTTTGGACACCGTCTTACTACTCCTGGGAGCAGTCATCAGAGAACCATATAGTAGGAACAGTCGAATATGGAACCCTTTTCGTACTTTGGACACCTCCTATAACTTGTATGGCGACCTATGGGACCTTCATTATGTACTCAGGTTGGTACCCCTATTCATCGAGGGTATCGCTTTTGATATCCCCTTACAGACCTTTGGACACCGTCCTACTACTCCTTGGAGCAGCAATCAGGGAAGCATATAGTAGGAACAGCCGAATATGGAACCCTTTTCGTACTTTGGACACCTCCTTTAACTTGTATGGCGACTATGGGGACCTTCATATCGTACTCAGTTGGTACCCTATTCATCGAGGGTATCGCTGTGTACCCCAACGACCTTTGGACACCGTCTTACTACTCCTTGATAGCATCATCAGAGAACCATATAGTAGGAACAGCCGAATATGGAACCCTTTTCGTACTTTGGACACCTCCTATAACTTGTATGGCGACTATGGGACCTTCATATCGTACTCAGTTGGTACCCCTATTCATCGAGGGTATCGCTGTGATACCCCCAACAGACCTTTGGACACCGTCTTACAACTCCTGGGAGCAGTCATCAGAGAACCATATAGTAGGAACAGTCGAATATGGAACCCTTTTCGTACTTTGGACACCTCCTATAACTTGTATGGCGACTATGGGGACCTTCATATCGTACTCAGTTGGTACCCCTATTCATCGAGGGTATCGCTTTGATACCCCCAACAGACCTTTGGACACCGTCTTACTACTCCTTAGAGCAGTCATCAGAGAACCATATAGTAGGAACAGTCGAATATGGAACCCTTTTCGTACTTTGGACACCTCCTATAACTTGTATGGCGACTATGGGGACCTTCATTTCGTACTCAGTTGGTACCCCTATTCATCGAGGGTATCGCTTTGATACCTCAACAGACCTTTGGACACAGTCTTACTACTCCTTGGAGCAGTCATCAGAGAACCATATAGTAGGAACAGCCGAATATGGAACCCTTTTTGTTCTTTGGACACCTCCTACAACTTGTATGGCAACTATGGGGACCTTCATTTCGTACTCAGTTGGTACCCCTATTCATCGAGGGTATCGTTTTGATACCCCCACCAGACCTTTGGACACAGTCTTACTACTCCTTGGAGCAGCCATCAAGGAATCATACAGTGGGAACAGCCGATTTTGAAACCCTTTTCGTACTTTGGACACCTCATATAACATGTATGGCGACTATGGGGACCTTCATTTCGTACTCAGTTGGTACCCCTATTCATCGAGGCTATCGTTTTGATACCCCTAACAGACCTTTGGACAGCGTCTTACTACTCCTGGAGCAGTCATCAGGGAACCATACAGTAGGAACAGCCGATTATGGAACCCTTTTCGTTCTTTGGACACCTCCTATAACTTGTATGGCGACTATGGGGACCTTCATTTCGTACTCAGTTGGTACCCCTATTCATCGAGGGTATCGCTTTGATACCCCCAACAGACCTTTGGACACAGTCTTACTACTCCTTGGAGCAGCCATCAGAGAACCATATAGTAGGAACAGCCGAATTATGGAACCCTTTTCGTTCTTTGGACACCTCCTATAACTTGTATGGCGACTATGGGGACCTTCATTTCGTACTCAGTTGGTACCCCTATTCATCGAGGGTATCGCTTTGATACCCCCAACAGACCTTTGGACACAGTCTTACTACTCCTTGGAACAGCCATCAGGGAACCAAATAGTAGGTATAGCCAATTATGGAACACTTTTCGTTCTTTGGACACCTCCTACAAATTGTATGGCGACTATGTGGACCTTCATTTCGTACTCAGTTGGTATCCCTATTCATCGAGGGTATCGTTTTGATACCCCTTACAGACCTTTGGACACAGTCCTACTACTCCTGGGAGCAGCCATCAGGAAATCATACAGTAGGGACAGCCGATTATGGAACCCTTTTCGTTCTTTGGACACCTCCTATAACTTGTATGGCGACTATGGGGACCTTCATTTCGTACTCAGTTGGTACCCCTATTCATCGAGGGTATCGATTTGATACCCCCAACAGACCTTTGGACACAGTCTTTCTACTCTTTGGAGTCATCAAAGAACCAAATAGTAGGAACAGCCGCATATGGAACCCTTTTCGTTCTTTGGACACCTCCTTCAACTTGTAAGGCAACTATGGGGACCTTCATTTCATACTCAGTTGGTACCCCTATTCATCGAGGGTATCGTTTTGATACCCCCAACAGACCTATGGACACAGTCTTACTACTCCTTGGAGCAGCCATCAGGGATCCATACAGTAGGAACAGCCGATTATGGAACCCTTTTCGTTCTTGGGACACCTCCTATAACTTGTATGGCGACTATGGGGACCTTCATTTCGTACTCAGTTGGTACCCCTATTCATCGAGGGTATCGTTTTGATACCCCCAACAGACCTTTGGACACAGTCTTACTACTCCTTGGAGCAGTCATCAGGGAACCAAATAGTAGGAACAGCCGAATATGGAACCCTTTTCGTTCTTTGGACACCTCCTACAACTTGTATGGTGACTATGGGGACCTTCATTTCGTACTCAGTTGGTACCCCTATTCATCGAGGGTATCGTTTTGATACCCCCCCCAGACCTTTGGACACAGTCTTACTACTCCTTGGAGCAGCCATCAGGGAACCAAATAGTAGGGACAGCCGATTATGGAACCCTTTTCGTTCTTTTGATACTCCTTTTACTTGTATGGCGACTATGGGGACCTTCATTTCGTACTCAGTTGGTACCCCTATTCATCGTGGGTATCGTTTGGATACCCCTTACAGACCTTTGGACACAGTCTTACTACTCCTTGGAGTCATCAAAGAACCAAATAGTAGGAACAGCCGATTATGGGACACTTTTCGTTCTTTGGACACCTTCTATTACATGCATGGCGACTATGGGGACCTTCAGTTCGTACTCAGTTGGTACCCCTATTCATCGAGGGTATCGTTTTGATACCCCTTACAGACCTTTGGACACGGTGTTACTACTCCTTGGAGCAGTCATCAAGAACCAAAAAGCAGGAACAGCCGATCATGGAACCCTTTTCGTTCTTTGGACACCTCCTATAACTTGTATGGCGACTATGGGGACCTTCATTTCGTACTCAGTTGGTACCCCTATTCATCGAGGGTATCGATTTGATACCCCCAACAGACCTTTGGACACAGTCTTTCTACTCTTTGGAGTCATCAAAGAACCAAATAGTAGGAACAGCCGCATATGGAACCCTTTTCGTTCTTTGGACACCTCCTTCAACTTGTAAGGCAACTATGGGGACCTTCATTTCATACTCAGTTGGTACCCCTATTCATCGAGGGTATCGTTTTGATACCCCCAACAGACCTATGGACCAAGTCTTACTACTTCTTGGAGCAGCCATCAGGGATCCATACAGTAGGAACAGCCGATTATGGAACCCTTTTCGTTCTTTGGACACCTCCTATAACTTGTATGGCGACTATGGGGACCTTCATTTCGTACTCAGTTGGTACCCCTATTCATCGAGGGTATCGTTTTGATACCCCTTACAGACCTTTGGACACACGTCTTACTACTCCCTTGGAGCAGTCATCAGAGAACCAATACAGAGGAACAGCCGATATGGAACCCTTTTCGTTCTTTGGATACTCCTTATAACTTGTAGGCGACTATGGGCCTTTCATTTCGTACTCAGTTGGTACCCCTATTCATCGATGGGTATCGCTTTGAACCCCAACAGACCTTTGGACACAGTCTTACTCTCCTTAAGCAGTCATCAGAGAACCATATAGTAGGAACAGCCGATTATGGGACACTTTTCGTTCTTTGGACACCTTCTATTACATGCATGGCGACTATGGGGACCTTCAGTTCGTACTCAGTTGATACCCCTATTCATCGAGGGTATCGTTTTGATACCCCCAACAGACCTTTGGACACAGTCTTACTACTCTTTGGAGTCATCAAAGAACCAAATAGTAGGAACAGCCGATTATGGAACCCTTTTCGTTCTTTGGACACCTCCTATAACTTGTATGGCGACTATGGGGACCTTCATTTCGTACTCAGTTGGTACCCCTATTCATCGAGGGTATCGTTTTGATACCCCCAACAGACCTTTGGACACAGTCTTACTACTCCTTGGAGCAGCCATCAGGGAACCATACAGTAGGAACAGCCGATTATGGAACCCTTTTCGTTCTTTGGACACCTCCTACAACTTGTATGGCGACTATGGGGACCTTCATTTCGTACTCAGTTGGTACCCCTATTCATCGAGGGTATCGTTTTGATACCCCCTACAGACCTTTGGACACAGTCTTACTACTCCTTGGAGCAGTCATCAAAGAACCAAATAGTAGGAACAGCCGATTATGGAACCCTTTTCGTTCTTTGGACACCTCCTATAACTTGTATGGCGACTATGGGGACCTTCATTTCGTACTCAGTTGATACCCCTTTTCATCGAGGGTATCGTTTGGATACCCCTTACAGACCTTTGGACACAGTCTTACTACTCCTTGGAGCAGTCATCAAAGAACCATATAGGAGGAACAGCCGATTATGGAACCCTTTTCGTACTTTGGACACCTCCTATAACTTGTATGGCGACTATGGGGACCTTCAGTTCGTACTCAGTTGATACCCCTATTCATCGAGGGTATCGTTTTGGTACCCCCAACAGAACTTCTGACACAGTCTTACTACTCCTTGGAGCAGTCATCAGGGAACCATACAGTAGGAACAGCCGATTATGGAACACTTTTCGTTCTTTGGATACCTCCTATAACTTGTATGGCGACTATGGGGACTTTCATTTCGTACTCAGTTGGTACTCCTATTCATCGAGAGTATCGTTTTGATACCCTTTACAGACCTTTGGACACCGTCTTACTACTCCTTAGAGCAGTCATCAGAGAACCAATTTAGTAGCGAACAGCCGAATATGGAACCCTTTTCGTTCTTTGGACACCTCCTATAACTTGTATGACGACTATGGGGACCTTCATATCGTACTCAGTTGGTACCCCTATTCATCGAGGGTATCGCTTTGATACCCCCAACAGACCTTTGGACACCGTCTTACTACTCCTTAAAGCAGTCCTCAGAGAACCATATAGTAGGAACAGCCGAATATGGAACCCTTTTCGTACTTTGGACACCTCCTATAACTTGTATGGCGACTATGGGGACCTTCATTTCGTACTCAGTTGGTACCCTTATTCATCGAGGGTATCGCTTTGATACCCCCAACAGACCTTTGGACACCGTCTTACTACTCCTTAGAGCAGTCATCAGAGAACCATATAGTAGGAACAGCCGAATATGGAACCCTTTACGTACTTGGACACCTCCTACAACTTGTATGGCGACTATGGGGACCTTCATTTCGTACTCAGTTGGTACCCCTATTCATCGAGGGTATCGCTTTGATACCCCCAACAGACCTTTGGACACAGTCTTACTACTCCTTGGAGCAGTCATCAGGGAACCATTAGTAGGAACAGCCGATTATGGAACCCTTTTCGTTCTTTGACACCTCCTATAACTTGTATGGCAACAATGGGGACCTTCATTTCGTACTCAGTTGGTACCCCTATTCATCGAGGGTATCGTTTTGATACCCCTTACAGACCTTTGGACACCGTCTTACTACTCCTTGGAGCAGTCATCAGAGAACCATATAGTAGGAACAGCCGATTATGGAACCCTTTTCGTTCTTTGGACACCTCCTATAACTTGTATGGCGACTATGGGGACCTTCATTTCGTACTCAGTTGGTACCCCTATTCATCGAGGGTATCGTTTTGATACCCCTTACAGACCTTTGGACACAGTCTTACTACTCCTTGGAGCAGCCATCAGAGAACCATACATTAAGAACAGCCGATTATGGAACCCTTTTCGTTCTTTGGACACCTCTTACAACTTGTATGGCGACTATGGGGACCTTCATTTCGTACTCAGTTGGTACCCCTATTCGTCGAGGGTATCGTTTTGATACCCCCAACAGACCTTTGGACACAGTCTTATTACTCCTTGGAGCAGCCATCAGAGAACCATACATTAAGAACAGCCGATTATGGAACACTTTTCGTTCTTTCGAAACCTCCTACAACTTGTATGGCGACTATGGGGACCTTCATTTCGTACTCAGTTGGTACCCCAATTCATCGAGGGTATCGTTTTGATACCCCCAACAGACCTTTGGACACAGTCTTACTACTCCTTGGAGCAGTCATCATGGAACCATACAGTAGGAACAGCCGATTATGAAACCCTTTTGGTTCTTTGGATACCTCCTATAACATGTGTGGCGACTTCGGAGACCTTCATATCGTACTCAGTTGGTACCCCTATTCATCGAGGGTATCGTTTTGTTACCCCTTACAGACCTTTGGACACAGTCTTACTACTCCTTGGAGCAGTCATCAAAGAACCAAATAGTAGGAACAGCCGAATATGGAACCCTTTTCGTACTTTGGACACCTCCTATAACTTGTATGGCGACTATGGGGACCTTCATTTCGTACTCAGTTGGTACCCTTATTCATCGAGGGTATCGCTTTGATACCCCCAACAGACCTTTGGACACCGTCTTACTACTCCTTAGAGCAGTCCTCAGAGAACCATATAGAAGAACAGCCGAATATGGAACCCTTTTCGTACTTTGGACACCTCCTATAACTTGTATGGCGACTATGGGGACCTTCATTTCGTACTCAGTTGGTACCCCTATTCATCGAGGGTATCGCTTTGATACCCCCACAGACCTTTGGACACCGTCTTACTACTCCTTAGAGCAGTCCATCAAGGAACCATATAGTAGGAACAGCCGAATATGGAACCCTTTTCGTTCTTTGGACACCTCCTATAACTTGTATGGCGACTATGGGGACCTTCAATTTCGTACTCAGTTGGTACCCCTATTCATCGAGGGTATCGCTTTTGATACCCCAACAGACCTTTGGACACCGTCTTACTACTCCTTGGAGCAGTCATCAGAGAACCATATAGCAGCAACAGCCGAATATGGAACCCTTTTCGTTCTTTGGACACCTCCTATAACTTGTATGGCGACTATGGGGACCTTCATTTCGTACTCAGTTGGTACCCCTATCATCGAGGGTATCGCTTTGATACCCCCAACAGACCTTTGGACACCGTCTTACTACTCCTTAGAGCAGTCATCAGAGAACCATATGTAGGAACAGCCGAATATGGAACCCTTTTCGTTCTTTGGACACCTCCTATAACTTGTATGGCGACTATGGGGACCTTCATTTCGTACTCAGTTGGTACCCCTATTCATCGAGGGTATCGCTTTGATACCCCCTAACAGACCTTTGGACACCGTCTTACTACTCCTTGGAGCAGTCATCAGAGGAACCATATAGTAGGAACAGCCGAATATGGAACCCTTTTCGTACTTTGGACACCTCCTATAACTTGTATGGCGACTATGGGGACCTTCATTTCGTACTCAGTTGGTACCCTTATTCATCGAGGGTATCGCTTTGATACCCCCAACAGACCTTTGGACACCGTCTTACTACTCCTTGGAGCAGTCATCAGAGAACCATATGGTAGGAACAGCCGAATATGGAACCCTTTCGTTCTTTGGACACCTCCTATAACTTGTATGGCGACTATGGGGACCTTCATTTCGTACTCAGTTGGTACCCTATTCATCGAGGGTATCGTTTTGATACCCCCAACAGACCTTTGGACACAGTCTTACTACTCCTTGGAGCAGTCATCAGAGAACCATATAGTAGGAACAGCCGAATATGGAACCCTTTCGTGTTTTGGACACCTCCTATAACTTGTATGGCGACTATGGGGACCTTCATTTCGTACTCAGTTGGTACCCCTATTCATCGAGGGTATCGTTTTGATACCCCTTACAGACCTTGGGACACAGTCTTACTACCCCTTGGAGCAGTCATCAAAGAACCATATAGTATGAAACACCGGATATGGAACCCTTTTCGTTCTTTGGACACCTCCTATAACTTGTATGGCGACTATGGGGACCTTCATTTCGTACTCAGTTGGTACCCCTATTCATCGAGGGTATCGTTTTGATACCCCTTACAGACCTTTGGACACAGTCTTACTACTCCTTGGAGCAGCCATCAGAGAACCATACAGTAGGAACAGCCGATTATGGAACCCTTTTCGTTCTTTGGACACCTCCTATAACTTGTATGGCAACTATGGGGACCTTCATTTCGTACTCAGTTGGTACCCCTATTCATCGAGGGTATCGTTTTGATACCCCCAACAGACCTTTTGACACAGTCTTACTACTCCTTGGAGCAGTCATCAAAGAACCATATACTAGGAACAGCCGATATGGAACCCTTTTCGTTCTTTGGACACCTCCTATAACTTGTATGGCGACTAAGGGGACCTTCATTTCGTACTCAGTTGGTACCCCTATTCATCGAGGGTATCGTTTTGATACCCCCAACAGACCTTTGGACACAGTCTTACTACTCCTTGGAGCAGTCATCAGAGAACCATATAGTAGGAACAGCCGAATATGGAACCCTTTTCGTTCTTTGGACACCTCCTATAACTTGTATGGCGACTATGGGTACCTTCATTTCGTACTCAGTTGGTACCCCTATTCATCGAGGGTATCGTTTTGATACCCCCAACAGACCTTTGGACACAGTCTTACTACTCCTTGGAGCAGCCATCAGGGAACCATAATAGTAGGTACAGCCGAATATGGAACCCTTTTCGTTCTTTGGACACCTCCTATAACTTGTATGGCGACTATGGGACCTTCATTTCGTACTCCAGTTGGTATCCCTATTCATCTGAGGGTCTCGTCTTGATACCCCCTACAGACCTTTGGACACAGTCTTACTACTCCTGGGAGCAGCCATCAGGGAATCATACAGTAGGGACAACCGATTATGGAACCCTTTTCGTTCTTTGGACACCTCCTATAACTTGTATGGCGACTATGGGGACCTTCATTTGGTACTCAGTTGGTACCCCTATTCATCGAGGGTATCGTTTTGATACCCCCAACAGACCTTTGGACACAGTCTTTCTACTCTTTGGAGTCAACA
This sequence comes from Anopheles stephensi, assembly GCF_013141755.1. Taxonomy (NCBI): domain Eukaryota; kingdom Metazoa; phylum Arthropoda; class Insecta; order Diptera; family Culicidae; genus Anopheles; species Anopheles stephensi. Next base: position 6,671 of record NW_023405361.1, on the reverse strand, counting down.
AAGAATCAAATAGTAGGAACAGCCGCATATGGAACCCTTTTCGTTCTTTGGACACCTCCTTCAACTTGTATGGCAACTATGGGGACCTTCATTTCATACTCAGTTGGTACCCCTATTCATCGAGGGTATTGTTTTGATACCCCTTACAGACCTTTGGACACAGTCCTACTTCTCCTTGGAGCAGCCATCAGGGAACCATACAGTAGGAACAGCCGATTATGGAACCCTTTTCGTTCTTTGGACACCTGCTATAACTTGTATGGCGACTATGGGGACCTTCATTTCGTACTCAGTTGGTACCCCTATTCATCGGGGGTATCGTTTTGATATCCCTTACAGACCTTTGGACACCGTCTGACTACTCCTTGGAGCAGCAATCAGGGAAGCATACAGTAGGAACAGCCGAATATGGAACCATTTTCGTACTTTGGACACCTCCTATAACTTGTATGGCGACTGTTCGATCCCGAACTAAAATAACAACAACAGTGGATCCAGAGCACACAGACACCAATAAGAACAATAACGAATCCACGCCACACGTGCCGCCGTTTCCATACTCGGCTTCCAAGAAGTCGAACCGTGTGGAGCGCTTTTGTCAAAGCGTTCCAGAAAGTGTGAGCTGCCGTGCGACGAGAAAGTGCTCGTCGCAGAAATTTAGAACACTCGGCTTCTTTTCCGAAAGCTATAAAAGAGGTGCTGATCGCAAAGCGCGGTCATTCTCGATCACACCGCGGAGGGAAGCCAAGCCAATCCAATCGGCTCTTTTCAGAGCCACCTAATAATTGAAAGAGAATATTGGTTTCAACAAAAAAAAAAAACACAACGTAGGCCGTCTTCGGACGTAACATTTGGTGCCGTGACCAGGATTGGCGGGCTTCAGCACTCCTGTGATCCGTGAGTAAAGTGCGTACGTATTTTTTCTCACGCGTTTCGTGTCGTCGCGCAAGTGCGTGCGTGTAACGATTAAGCGAGTTTGTGTCCTCGCGCGTGTACGGGTGTGATATACCACGAGTTCGTGTCCTCGTGTGTATATGTGCGACTCTCCGTGAGTGTGCTTCATTGTGCGTGTGTGTGTGACTTGTCACGAGTTCGTGTCCTCGTGCGAGTGCGTGCATTCTTTTATTCAGCGAGTTTGTGTCCTCGCTTGTGTGGCTAACCACGAGTTTTGTGTCCTCGTGTATGTGATTGTGTTACTCTCCGCGAGTTCGTGTCCTCGTGTGTGTGTGTGACTCTGCAGTTGTGTGTGATTCGCCGTGAGTTCGTGTCCTCGCGTGCGTGTGACTTTGCGCGAGTGTGTTTTCGCGCGCGTGTGTGGTTGCCGCGAGTTCGTGCCCTCGCGTGCCTGTGACTTTGCGTGTGAGTGTAGTTTTTAGTCCAAAATGACCAAGGCGGACAAGCTTAAGGCCAAGCAGGCCAAAAGGCGATCGCTGATTGAGTCTATGCGACGCTCACTGCAGTTCGCAGTGGATTACACCCCCGAGCTACAAGATCAAGTGCCTGATCGTCTTGCAAGATTGGTGAAGTGTTGGGAATGTTTCCAATCGATCCATGAAGAGTGTGAAGAGCTAGATGAATCGGAAAACGCTACCAGAAGCAACGATGATATCCTAGCGCAAACGGAAGATCTATTTTTCGAAACCAAGGCTGCGTTATCAAAGCTAGTGAAAAAGGAGAAAGAAGAGCAACCACGCTCAAAGCTCGTAAGCGTGAAACTACCCACTATATCGTTGCCGGTTTTAGTGGCGAGGTAACGCAATGGTTGTTATTTCATGACACTTTGTTTCTCTTGTGCACAACTGTGACGATATCGCACCTATACAAAAGTTTCATTACCTGCGCGCGTCATTGAAAGGGGAAGCGGCAGGAATAGTGCACCCAATTCCCATTTCTTCGGAAAATTATACTGTGGCATGGAAGCTTTGCTTGACCGGTATGGTAACAAGCCGTATCTACGTAAAATGCACACGCGTGAATTATTTGGGTTGCCTTCCATGATCAATAGTGGTGCGCAAGAGCTTCGACAATTAGTGAGCAAATTCCAGCTGCATATTGACATTCTAAAACAGCTAGGAGAAACCGTTTCGGATGATAGTAGCATTATCATGGAAATTTTGGCCAGCAAGCTCGACAAGGCATCGTTGAAGGCTTGGGAAGAACACTACGCTCAGGAGGAAGCTTTGTTAACCTATCCTAGCATGACAGCATTTCTGCTTAAAAGAGCGCAAGCGAGTGAGTCTCTAGCGTTGCAGGTAGGAAATCGTGTTAGCTCTTCCAACGCAAAGGTACCAAACCAGAAAACATCTAAAAGGCTTAGTGTCAATGCTGCAAGCATGAAAGGGAACAATGTGGTTCCTTGTGTTTTGTGCTCTAAAGACCATTATTTATGGCAATGCCAAGCATTTCTGGATCTTAAGCCTAAGGATCGACAGAGTGCTGTTAATGGCAAAGAACTTTGTGGCAATTGCCTACAAAAGGGGCATTTTGCAAAATCATGCCGATCAAGATATACGTGCCAGCAATGCAAAAAGAAGCATCACACATTGCTACATTTCGTGGAAGATGCTAAACAGCCCTGTGAAAAAGGTTCGTCTGATTCGAGCATTATGGCAGCTGCGCATGTAAATAGTGTTGATCGTGTATCCAAAACGTGTTGCTTTCAACTGTGTTGTTGGAAGTAAATGATGCATATGGACAAAGGCATCTCGTGCGTGCGCTGTTGGACAATGGTTCGCAACCTAACGCCATTAGTGAGTCGCTGTGTCAACAATTGCATTTGCCGCGGAAAAAAGTGAACATTTTGATCGTTGGTGTCGACGGAATAGAATCCAGTGCCAATCATGAAGTTCGTGCAAAGGTACAGTCGCGCGTTACCAACTATTCGGCGGAAATGGACTTCTTAGTGTTGCGAAAAGTGGCGTGTGATACTCCATCCCACGAAGTCCCAGTGCAAAAGTGGAATATACCTGCATCATATCCTCTCGCAGACCCGCATTCTGCACGCCCGGTCGTATCGATATGATTATTGGAGCAGGGTATTTCTACTCACTATTGTGTGACGGTAGATATAGTCTACCAAACAAAGGCGTGCTGGTCGAAAGTGTTTTCGGCTGGATTATGACCGGTGACATTCCTGCTATATCGAGTGATGCGGTTCGGTGCAATGTGGTAGCCGTCCGTCCTACGATCGAAGAACAATTGGAGCGATTCTGGAAGATCGAGGAACTCCAGGTGAGCGAATACTCTTTTGATGAAAAGGAGTGTGAAAGGCATTTTCAACAAACCGTTTCGCGTGATGGAAGCGGCCGTTATATTGTTCAAATGCCCAAGCAGCCCAACTTCAAGGAAATAATAGGTGAGTCGAAAACCAATGCATTGAAAAGATTTCACCTTCTTGAGAAAAGATTGTCGAAGGATGCTTGCCTCAAAAGCCAATACCACGACTTCATGCAGGAATATTTAGACCTGGGGCACATGGCTGTTTGTTTCTGAAAATCAAGAAGAAAAAATCGGTGCATATTATCTTCCACATCATCCGGTGTTGAAAGAGTCCAGTTCTACTACGAAACTGAGAGTTGTTTTCGACGCCTCCTGCAAAAACTACGACTGGAAAGTCATTGAACGAAGCTCTGCTAGTTGGTCCCGTGGTTCAGGAGGAGTTGCTAACTTTAGTAATTCGTTTCCGAAAATATCGTGTAGCTATTGTCGCTGACATAGCAAAGATGTACCGACAAGTAACAATGCATCCAGATGATCGGCATCTGCAACGTATTTTATGGAGATTTGACAATGCTCAGCCCATCCGATCATACGAACTAAGCACAGTGACATATGGCTTGGCACCCTCAGCATTCTTAGCAACACGCACATTGTTACAGCTTGCTCATGATGAAGGTAAACAATACCCCAAAGCCAGTGCCGCTGTGAAACAAAACCTGTATGTGGATGATCTACTAGCAGGAGCGGGAAGTATTGCAGAAGCAAAAGAACTGCGTGATCAACTCAATGCTCTTCTCGAAAAAGGTGGATTTTGTCTTCGAAAGTGGTGTTCCAATTCGCTAGAGGGCTAGCGGATCTCCCTGCAGAACTTCTTGGAACACAATCCGCCATAAAGTTTGAAGCTGAAGAAAGCATCAAGACACTGGGCATTTGCTGGGAACCCGAAGCAGATTCATTTCGTATGAATGTCTCTATTGAAAACAAGTCCACTATTCACACAAAACGCAGTATATTGTCATCAATAGCTCAACTCTATGATCCCCTCGGTCTTATTACACCAGTGACTATACGTGCGAAAATCATCATGCAACAATTGTGGTTGCAGAGCTTGGACTGGGATGTGCCAGTTCCTCATAGGTTGCAAGAAAAGTGGACAGAATTTCTGCAACAAATAGCAAACTTAGCACAATTTCGCATAGCTAGGTTTGCATTCATACCAGAACATCAGCATGCAGAGCTACATTGCTTTGTTGATGCTTCTGAAGTGGCCTATGGTGCATGCATATACATCAGATCAATCGACAGCAACGGTTCAATATGCATAACATTATTAGCGTCGAAATCAAGAGTGGCTCCACTGAAACCTTTAACAATTCCGCGATTAGAGCTGTCTGCCGCCTTGCTTGGAGCTCGACTCTACCAAAAGGTGGTGTATGCATTAGACACCAAATCGACGAGTGTTTCTTTTGGTCTGATTCAACTGTTACGCTTCAGTGGCTCAAGGCAGCTCCCAGAACATGGAAACCGTTTGTGGCCAACCGGGTAGCTTGAAGTACAAGACATAACACATGGTGCGCAGTGGCAACATGTCTCCGGAAAAGAAAAACCCAGCCGATATGATCTCTCGGGGTATATCAACAGTCGAGCTTCTAACCGTGATCTATGGAGAAATGGTCCCTCGTGGCTTGGCGGAAGTCAATCACTCCTTTCCTTCTCAACACTTCGGCGAGAAAGGTGAAACAGAGTTGGAGAAAAGAGCCATCGTTCTCACGGCTCAAGTTGCTGAGACGGATCTAATCTTCAAGCGATTTTCATCGTTTCAACGGCTGTTAAGGGTTTTTGGATTCTGTGTTAGATTCATCAACAATATTCGCAAGCGTGAACCAAAACAGTTTCGTCTTCGTTAACAGTGAAAGAGTTACAGTCGGCTAAAACGATCCTGTTCCATATGGTGCAAAGAGAAGTGTTTTCAGACGATATTCGCGCTATCACAAAGGGAAAGTGTCTAACAAAGAGCTCATCCATTCGATTGTTGAATCCATTCCTCGATTCTTGTGGATTATTACGCGTTGGTGGCCGGTTGCGTGAATCAAATATGGCATTTGATGGGAAGCATCCAGTTCTTTTGCCAGCATTTCACCCATTTACGCGTCTTTTGATCAGGGATCAGCATCATAAAACATTACACGGTGGAGTTACAATGACCCTTTCGTCCCTGCGTGATGAAGTGTGGATTTCTGAATGGCATGCGGGCCGTTCGTAGTGTACTTCGAACCTGCTATCGGTGCATAAGGGCCAATCCAGTTCCAATAGCACAACCTATTGGTCAGCTACCAGTGTCAGTGTTACGGTAAACGAAGTGTTCGCTTGCGTTGGAATCGATTACTGTGGACCGTTTTATTTGCGCCCAACACACCGTAAGGCAGCTTCTCCCAGTGTTACGTGTCAGTGTTTGTTTGTATGAGCACAAAGCTGTTCATTTAGAACTCGTTAGTGATCTGAGTACCCCTTCTTTCTTAATGGCGCTGGATAGATTTGTGGCCAGAAGGGGCAAGCCGAAGCATTTGTATTCCGACAATGGCACTAATTTCGTAGTGCCAAACATGCTTGCACGAACTATACGTTCTTCTTCAGCGTGACAGTGAAAAAATCAGTGACTATATGGCCAAAGACAGTATCCAGGTGGCATATGATTCCACCTCGCGCTCCCAACTTCGGCGGCTTATGGGAAGCTGCAGTAAGGTGGCAAAAACTCACTTAGTACGTCAGCTTGGTGCAGCTCAGTTGGCTTACGAAGCTATGATTACTATCTTAGCAAAGATAGAAGGCCATATGAATTCCAGACCTCTTGTCCCCCTTTCACAATATCCTAATGACCTAGAGGCGTTAACTCCTGCACATTTTTTTTGATTCAAGAAACCACAAGTAATTCCCGAACCTGAACTATCCCATCTCCCGCTTATATCGCCTGTCGCAGTATCAAGCTGTTTTCAGAGATATGCCCAGGGTTTCTGGCACCGTTGGCGCAACGAGTATGTGAAGTCGTTAAACGGTCATCGCAACGTCAAACGGAGCATTCAGGAGCTGAATGTAGTGATTTGGTGATAGTGAAAGACGAGCATTTACCAGCAGTGAAGTGGCCTTGGCGCGTATAGTGGAAAACATCCTGGACCAGATTCAGTGAACGTGTCGTGACTCTTCGTACAGCGAATGGGATCATCAAACGTCCAGTTTCCAAAATTTGTGCATTGGAGTGTCATCAGGAGTGTAATTTTGGAAATGTATTCCCAAAAGGTGGCCGGTATGTTCGATCCCGAACTAAAATAACAACAACAGTGGATCCAGAGCACACAGGCACCAATAAGACAATAACGAATCCACGCCACACTGCCGCCCGTTCCATACTCGGCTTCCAAGAAGTCGAACCGTGTGGAGCGCTTTTGTCAAAGCGT